>NC_135584.1:39762268-39987272 GCF_965152235.1 Eretmochelys imbricata | reverse complement strand
TTATGCCTGTAACAGGCCTAAGCCTGTGAGTGACCCCCATAGCAGCTGTCTGAAGTGCTTGAGGGAATCAGACATGAAAGACAAGTGTCAGATTTGTAAAAACTTTTCTCCGAGAACACAGAAGGAGCATGTAGTTTGTAGTTCACCCCTGGCACCGGGATCAGTCTGGCACCTCTGCCCCTCACCAGTGTCCAAGAAGCAGTCAAAAAAGTGGCACTCCCTGGCACCAAGCAAAAAGGGTCAAGGAACTTCGGACAAAGTTCCTAGTTCAGGCCACCTGCCCGCCATGGAGCCGCATGGGGATTTCTCTCCAATTGGATCCACTAGTCTCCCCAGGGAGCCACCACTGGCTTCCAGGAGTGGCACGGGATCCAAACTCACTATTGTGCAAATATGAGTGTGTAGGTTGTTGAAATTTGTTATATTGATATTGTCAGTTGTTGTTGTATGATGGAGTATCCACCAGTCTAAAGTTATAACTTTTTATTAATAACAATAATTGGATATTCTAACAGTAGAATAAAATACAGTAGATTTTGATATGAAAGAATGAAGGAAGGAAATATACGTGATTAAAAAGGGTGTATTTTTGAAAGTATTTTGAAAATTTATAATAAGCAGGCTTCTACATCCATAGTGGCTGACTTAGAACAACGGTTCCTCAGCTCTCATCCCCTAATGCCCCTACTCTACTTGCGCCACACTGATGACATCTTCGTCATCTGGACCCATGGAAAAGAAGAAATTCCACCATGATTTCAACAATTTCCATCCCACCATCAGCCTCAGCCTGGACCAGTCCACACGAAACTGACTAAGGAACTCAAGCTCCATTTTCAGCAATGACTTAGGAATTCTGAAGTCTAAGGTCTTGTCTACATGGTTCTGCAGTTCGGACTACAGGGGTGTGACTAACAATGTGCACCAAAGTGCTACAAGGTAACTTCCCTGTGTGTGCGCTGCAGGTGTGAACTAAAGATTCCCAGTGAGCAATAGCATAGCCCTCTTCAAGCAGCAATACATTTGTGTGAAGGAGGAACCTTGTAGTCTGCACCCGCAGCATCCAAAGGGGGAGTTTCAGCACAGACTTTGGTGTGCCCTGTTGTTCACAGTCCCCTAGTCCAAACCGAGGGATAGTGTACACATGCCCTTAGTCTCAGGGAAGGCCAGTGGGATGTAGGCATCTAAGAATCAGATTTTCAGAGGTATTTAGGTGCCTAAAATGGCAGCTAGACACCTAGTGAGAGTTTCAGAAGCATCTAAGTGCCTAGCTCCTATTGATTTCAATGGCACTTGGATGCCTAGGCATGTCTGTAGAGCCCATTAGGAACCTATCTACATCTTTAGGGGCCTAAATATCCTTAACATTTGAGCTTATATCACTTTTAAAAGGGGAATTTAGAATGAAAATTTCAAAAGGGCCAAAGTGAGCTAGATTCTGGGAGTTGCGCTTCTATCTCCCTTAGGCTCCTTCAAAATCCCAGCATTACTCGCCTATGTCACATAGCTGTTTTTGAGAATTTTACTCTATGTATCACAGAATCATAGAATCATAGAAGATTAGGGTTGGAAGAGCCCTCAGAAACTCCTCTAGTCTAAGCCCCTGTGTGACATTGCACTCCATATGTTTTATGAAAATATGCTAATGAGTGTGAATATAATGTAACTGGAACATGCTTTATGCAAAAGGTCTCTTTTAAGGTATCGTTACAAAGCTTATAACCTACTGAGTGTGTTCATTCTATTTGTATGTATGTATTATTCTTGTATCTGAAGCTAGAAATATAAAGTATAACTCTGAAATACTATTGTAATTATGCACAGTGTGGGCCATTAATGGTGGTTTGGAATCTTGCTGGCTCTCATTAACTAGGATAATTGGTTGTAAATGGCTCTGTTTACTTGTAAGCCTGCCTGTGTTCCAGTGAGTCAGGCCAGAAAGAATGGAGGCTTGGGGTATCACAGGATATGTGACCATATCACCTGGGACTGGAATCCATCTTAAACCTGGTGCTTTTCCATTTCGAAGGAGGGGTGGGGACCCAGAGAGACAAAAGATTCCCACCTTGTGCCGAAGCTATAAAAGTGGGTGAAACAGAACAAAGGGGTCATGAGAAATCCCCTAGTTACCACCTGAGCTGGAACTAACAAAAACTGTAGCAGGGGAAAGGATTGGGCCCAGACTAGGAAGGTGTCTAGTCTGTGAAAAAAGCTTATTGGAACAGCTCTGAGAGTGAGATTTACCTGTATTCAGTTTCTTAATGTATTAGGCTTAGACTTGCATGCTTTATTTTGCTTGGTAACTTACTTTGTTCTGACTGTTATTACTTGAAACGACTTAAATCCTACTTTTTATACTTAATAAAATCACTTTTGTTTATTAGTAAACCCAGAGTAAGTGATTAATACCTGGGGGAGCAAACAGCTGTGCATATCTGTCTATCAGTGTTATAGAGGATGGACAATTTATGGGTTTACCCTGTATAAGCTTTATACAGAGTAAATCGGATTTATTTGGGTTTGGATTCCATTGAGAACTGAGTGTCCGGGTGCTGGAGATAGGTGAGTTGCTGAGCAATTTTTGGTTAAATTCTGCAGCTTTGGGGGCGTGGATCAGACCTGGGTCTGTGTTGCAGGTGACTAGCATGTCTGGCTCAACAAGGCAGGGTTCTGGAGTCCCAAACTGGCAGTGGAAAACGGGCTCAGAGGTAGTTTCAGCACATCAGGTGACAGTCCCAAAGGGATCTCTGTGACCGAACCCGTCACACCCTGCTCAAAGCAGGACCAACCCCAACTAAATCATCCCAGGGAAGGCTTTGCCAACCTGGGCCTTAAAAACCTCTAAGGATGGAGATTCCACCATCTCCCTGGGTAACCCATTCCAGTGCTTCACCACCCTCCTAATAAAATAGTTTTTCCAAATATCCAACCTAGGCCTCCCCGACTGCAACTTGAGACCATTGCTCTTGTTCTGTTATCTGCCACTACTGAGAACAGCCAAACTTCATCCTCTTTGGAATCCCCCCTTCAGGTAGCTGAAGGCTGCTATCAAATCCTCCCTTACTCTTCTCTTCTGCAGACTAAATAACCCCAGTTCCCTCAACCTCTCCTCCTAAGTCATGTGCCCCAGCCCCCGAAGCATTTTCATTGCCCTCCGCTGGACTCTCTCCAATTTGTCCACATCCTTTCTGTAGTGGGGGGCCCAAAACTAGATGCAGTACTCCAGATGTGGCCTCACCAGTGCCGAATAGAGGGGAATAATCACTTCCCATGATCTGCTGGCAATGCTTCTACTAATGCAATCTAATATGCCGTTAGCCTTCTTGGCAACAAGGTAACACTGTTGACTCATATCCAGCTTCTCGTCCACTGTAATCCCCAGGTCCTTTTTGGCAAAACTGCCACTTAGCCAGTCGATCCCCAACCTGTAGCAGTGCATGGGATTCTTCCGTCCTAAGTGCAGGACTCTGCACTTGTCCTTGTTGAACCTTATCTGATTTCTTTTGACCCAATCCTCCAATTTGTCTAGCTCACTCTGCACCCTATTCCTACCCTCCAGAATATTTACCTCTGCCCTCAGTTTAGTGTCATCCATGAACTTGCTGAGGGTGCAATCCACCCCATCATCAATATCATTAATGAAGATGTTGAACAAAACCGGCCCCAGGACCGACTGCTGGGACACTCCACTTGATACCATCTGCCAACTAGATATCGAACTGTTGATAACTACCCGTTGACCCCAACAATCTAGCCAGCTTTCTATACACCTTATAGTCCATTCATCTAATCCAGTGATGGGCAAAGTTTTGGCCCGAGGGCCACATCTGGGTGGGGAAATTGCATGCAGGAGTGGGGCAGGGGTTGAGGTGCGGGATGTGTGAGGAGGTGCAGTGTGCATGAAGGGGCTCTGGGCAAGGGGTTGGTGCAGAGGAGGGGTGCGGGGTGTATGAGGGGTCTTAGGGCAGGCCATTGGGGTGCAGGAGGAGTGGGAGATGTAGCAGGGGGCTCAGGGCAGGGGGTTGGTGGCTCAGGGCAGGGGGTTGGGGTGCAGGGGGGAGTGTGACCAGGGGCTCAAGGCAGGGGTTTGGAGTCCAGGCTCTGGCCCGGCACTGCTTACCTTGAGTTGCACTGGGGTGGAAGCGGTGCGCAACGTGCCTACGGTAGGCTCCCTGCCTTCCCTGGCCTCGTGCCACTCCCGGAAGTGGCCAGCATGTCCAGCAGTGGCTCCTGGGGTGGGGTGGGGAGGGTGGCTCTGCTGCATGCTGCCCTCGCCTGTGGGTACCATACTAGAAGCTCCCACTGGCTGCGGTTCCCCCTTCCCGGGAAATGGGAGCTGTGGGGGGTGGAGCCTGCAGGCAAGGTCAGCGCACAGAGCCCTCTGCCCCTCTCCCCCAGGAGCCGCAGGGACATGGTGCCAGCCCTTCCCCCCTCTTAGCCCAGCAGCACCATGGGGGTGGCAATCCCTCAGGCTGGATCCAAAGCCCTGAGAGGCCGGATCCTGCCCACGGGCCATAGTTTGCCCACCCCTGATCTAATCCATACTTCTTTAATTTGCTGGCAAGAATAATATGGGAGACCGTATCAAAAGCTTCACTGGTCTCCTGGGTGCTGATGGACAAAATCCATCATCTCTCCATACCTGGCAAAGTTTTCATCCACCTATGTACCTATCTCCCATTGGCTTTCCTGATGCCCAACTCCTGTCTGTGTCTTTGAAACCCCTTCTCCAGTGTCTATGACAATGACAGTGCTGAAAAATATCAAACAAATGAAATTTTAAAAATGAAGGAAAAAAAAAATCCAAAATGAGAAAAAGTCCCATTTCCTCACATCTTTTTCCAACCAGCTCTCAGTAATGTTCTCAATTAGATAAAAACATAAAACAGTATTGCTTGAAAGTTGCAATGTAACATTACTTTATTTCTTAGAATGCAGACCCATAAGATGCAAGAACTCAAAAACGGAGGGACAAAGCAGGCCCCTCCCCACAACAGAGAGGCATAACTCTATGGTGATGGGCTGCAGAATGACTCATAATAACCAGAGCATATTCCCATACAAAGGTCTTTATTTAACATTCACTCTGGCTAAGGATGAATTAGTTTGTGACAAAGTTTCTGGCCTATAGGCAGTATGTGGCTGATCTAGGAAAAGAAGTGAAGAGTCGTGACTCTCGCACCTATGTCTTAACCACAAGACACCCAACCCTTGCTGGAAAACCCATTCAGCATGTATTTCTGTCCTGCCTGCTGTATTGTGGCACAGGATGACAGTTAGATCTCAGTGAACCACTGATTTTTCATTTCTCTGGCAGTTCTGGAAAATAAAAGCCTTACTACCAGGGTATGAAGGCATTCACACTTGCTTTTCCTAGCCCAATGACTACTCATTGTCATTCATGATGAGAATGAATAGTCTTTGGGCCAGAAAATAAGTCCAAGGATGACTCTGTGGTCTGGTAGTTAAGAAGCACACTTTGGCTGTGTGAGATTGAAGTTCAACTCCCTGTAACAAGGGCTATTTAATTATTTATACCTGATGGAACCACGTTAAAAGGACCGAGAGAGAGAGGGAGCTTGTGCAGAGAGTATTCTCTAGGCCAGTGCACTTGTTTCCAATGCGGGAGATTGGAGACTTCTCCCCTATCAGGCAGGGGGGATATTGAATGTGGGTCTTACACACACACACACACACGAGTGCTCTAACCCCAAGGTTAAATATTATAAAGGGCAGGTTGGTGTCCAGCATCTAAGTCCTGAAAGATTTTGATTGATTTTTGCTGAAAATATTCAGCTAATTTGAGTTAAATGAATTCATGAATTAGAGCTACATACCTCCAGCTTTCAGACCACATCACACGATCCATTGTCTACAGCCAAGCTCTATGATACAACCGCATTTGCTCCAATCCCTCAGACAGACACAAACAGGATCTCCATCAAGCATTCTTAAAACTACAATAGCCACCTGGTGAAGTGAAGAAATAGATTGACAGAGCCAGAAGGGTACCCAGAAGTCACCTACTACAGGACAGGCCCAACAAAGAAAAAAACAGAATACCACTAGCTGTCACCTACAGCCCCCAACTAGAACCTCTCTAGTGCATCATCAAGGATCTACAACCTATCCTGAAGGACGATCCCTCACTCTCACAGACCTTGGGAGACAGGCCAATCCTCGCTTACAGACAGCCCCCCAACCTAAAGCAAAGACTCACCAGCAACTACACACCACACAACAAAAACACCAACCCAGGAACCAAACATTGCAACAAACCCTGGTGCCAACTCTGTCCACATATCTATTCAAGGGACACCATCATAGGACCTAACCACATCAGCCACACCATCAGGGGCTCATTCACCTGCACATCTACCAATGTGATATATGCCACCATGTGCCAGCAATGCCCCTCTGCCATGTACATTGGCCAAACTGGACAGTCTCTACACATAAGAATAACTGGACACAAATCTGACATCAGGAATTATAACGTTCAGAAACCAGTAGAAGAACACTTCAATCTCCCTGGTCACTCAATAACAGACCTAAAAGTGGCAATTCTTCAACAAAAAAACTTCAAAAACAGACTTCAACAAGAAACTGCAGAACTGGAATTAATTTTCAAACTGGACACCAAATTAGGCCTGAATAAAGACTGGGAGTGGATGGGTCACTACAAAAACTAATTTTCCCTCAGTTGATATTCACACCTTCTTGTCAACTTTTGGAAATGGGCGATGTCCACCTTGATTGCATTGGCCTCCTTAGTACTACAGAAGTAATCAACCACTGAGAATAGGCCACTTCCACCTTAACTGAATTGGCCTCGTTAGCACTGACCCTCCACTCGGTAAGGCAGCTTCCATCTTATTATATATATACCGCTGACTGTATTTTCCACTCCATGCTTCTGTTGAAGTGGGTTCTAGCCCATGAAAGCTTATGCCCAAATAAATGTGTTAGTCTCTAAGGTGCCACAAGGACTCCTCTTTGTTTTTGCTGATACAGTCTAACACGGCTACCACTCTGAAAAATGATAACAGAGGATCCTAATCAGCGGAGAATGAATGTCATTGGCTTCAGTGGGAGTGGAAGAGACCCAGAGCCACTCAAAAGATGTTAAGCTCCTTGCAGAATTTGGGCACTTGTGTTCATGTACGGATGAATGTATGGATGCATGAAGCAGAGTGCTTTACTGAAATGTGTGTCTGGAAAAGAAAACATTTTTCTTAAAGAATGTCTCTTACAATATCAAGATATCATCACATCCGAAGAAGTGAGCTGTAGCTCACGAAAGCTTATGCTCAAATAAATTCGTTAGTCTCTAAGGTGCCACAAGTACTCCTTTTCTTTTTACAGTATCAAGTTTTGTATAAAGAAATGTGTATTAAATGTATGAAAGATTAATGCTGAAAAAGTATCAGAAAGAAAGAAAGAAAGAAAGAAAGAAAGAAAGAAAGAAAGAAAGAAAGAAAGAAAGAAAGAAAGAAAGAAAGAAAATGGATGAAGTAAGTTCAATGAGGGGTTCTCAAGGACTCTCCTATTCTCAAGGATTCCAATGGGTCATGTCTAAGAAACTATATCAGTTCATTTCTATTTTACTATATGCTAAAAGTTGTCCTTTAAGGTTCTATGTCTTTTCTGAAAGCAATCAGTTTAAGAATAGCTTTTCTCAGGGACTCAGTGACCTCCTTGTTTCTCAGGCTGTAGATGACAGGGTTGATCATGGGAGTCAGGACTGTGTAGAAGACAGAGAAGAGTTTGTGTAGGACCTTGTGAGTGTTAGCTGTTGGAACCACATAGACAGTAATCAGTGTCCCATAGTAAACTATAACCACAATGAGGTGAGAGGAGCAGGTGGAAAAGGCCTTTTGCCTCCCTGTGGTGGAAGGGATACTCAGGATGGTGGTGATGATACGAATATAGGATGTCAGGACCAGTAGACATGGCACAAATGTCCCTATGGCAGAGACAATAAATGTCAGCACTTGCACAGCCTGGGTATCGCCACAGGACAGCTTTATCATGGGTGAAAAATCACAAAAGAAATGGTCAATTCCTTTTGAATCACAAAACTTTGATTCGAACAAGAAAATATTTATTGTGGTGCAGCCTAGAAAGCTACTTATCCAGGATCCTGCCACTAGCTGGCAACAAACCCTGCCATTCATCAGAGCAGCATAACGGAGTGGATTGCATATCGCTAAGTACCGATCATAAGACATTGCCGCAAGCAGCAGAGATTCTGTAGCTGACAGAATACCAAAGAAATATGTTTGCAAAATGCAGCCCTTAACAGAAATGGTTCTGTCCCCAGTCAGGAGGCTGGCCAGCAGCCTGGGTAGCAAGGTGGAGGTGTAGCAGATCTCCAGGCAGGACAAGTTCCCCAGGAAGAAGTACATGGGGGTGTGAAGGTGGCAATCAGCCACAACTAGTGCAACAATGAGAATGTTCCCTGCCACAGTCACAATGAAGATCACTAGAAACACGAGGAAGAGAAGGGGCTGCAGTTCAGGGACATTCCCAAATCCTAAAAGGATGAATTCCACGATTGGTGTTTGATTTCTTCCTTCTGCTTTCTCCATAATCTGTATCTAGAAAAAGAAAACCATTAAATATTGATGGAGTGCACGCTGTCAGTTTGTGCTGTTGGATACACTAGCAGAAACCTGGAGTAGGTAACCTCATACAACTGCATCTCTCCACTAGAAGAATGAAGTTGTCAATAAACAGAGGAAGCCTAATATAATTAAGAGGTTGAGCTTCCAATACAGGTGAACCAAGAGCATAGAACCCTACTGATTACAGAAATATCCCCTCTAACTCCCTTAATCTCTCTTGAACTTTAAAGAAAGACCTTTAGGCTGGGATGTTGAAATCTTTATCCCTTCAGTGTCATATCAAGAAACCTAGAAGACATAACAAAAAATCAGTAGATTGGAAATGAAAACTATTGAGAGTTCAACCACGGGTACGTCTCCCCTGCAGCTGGGAGGTGTAATTCCCAGTTTGGGTAGAAGTACACGCACTTGCTTGGATCAAGATAGCAGGATAAAATTAGCAGAGAGAACACGGCAGCACACGCAGCCCTTTGGATTGGCCGCCTGTGGACGTACCTAGGATCTCAGATGGGATTGAGCTCTGCCAGCTAGTCTGTGCTGCCCAGGCTACACTGCTTTTTTAGCACCATATCTCCATAGCTCAAAGACAGAGTGTGCAGGTCACCGGAGCAGGGAATTACACTTGCCACATGCAGTATAAACACACCCCATAGGCACACACCAAAACACTAAAGAGGCTGAGATTTGCACGAAGGTTTATCCAGCTGTCTTCTATCAGAGCAGATTCAAAGACAAATTTGCACCATTTGATAGATGTAGCTGAGAAACAGACACAGACACACAACGAACAAACACACAAACAAAAACAAACCACTCCTAAAAACATACCACGTGTTTCACAATTACACCAGGTTAAATTGCATCAGCTTCATGTGGATTTACACAAGTGCAACTGAGATTGGAATCCAACCGCATATAAAGAAATGTAAGTGAAATAAAAATGAAAACTCATGAAGAGAGAAACTGAAAACTCGTGGCGAACCGGGGAAGACCCGGATGACTGGAAAAAGGCTAATGTAGTGCCAATCTTTAAAAAAGGGAAGAAGGAGGATCCTGGGAACTACAGACCAGTCAGCCTCACCTCAGTCCCTGGAAAAATCATGGAGCAGGTCCTCAAAGAATCAATCCTGATGCACTTGCATGAGAGGAAAGTGATCAGGAACAGCCAGCATGGATTCACCAAGGGAAGGTCATGCCTGACTAATCTAATCGCCTTTTATGATGAGATTACTGGTTCTGTGGATGAAGGGAAAGCAGTGGATGTATTGTTTCTTGA
Source organism: Eretmochelys imbricata (assembly GCF_965152235.1). NCBI lineage: Eukaryota > Metazoa > Chordata > Testudines > Cheloniidae > Eretmochelys > Eretmochelys imbricata. Next base: position 39,977,369 of record NC_135584.1, on the reverse strand, counting down.
CTTTAGCAAAGCTTTTGACACGGTCTCCCACAGTATTCTTGTCAGCAAGTTAAGGAAGTATGGGCTGGATGAATGCACTATAAGGTGGGTAGAAAGCTGGCTAGATTGTCGGGCTCAACGGGTAGTGATCAATGGCTCCATGTCTAGTTGGCAGCCGGTATCAAGTGGAGTGCCCCAAGGGTCGGTCCTGGGACCAGTTTTGTTCAATATCTTCATAAATGATCTGTAGGATGGTGTGGATTGCACTCTCAGCAAATTTGCGGATGATACTAAACTGGGAGGAGTGGTAGATACGCTGGAGGGGAGGGATAGGATACAGAAGGACCTAGACAAATTGGAGGATTGGGCCAAAAGAAATCTGATGAGGTTCAATAAGGATAAGTGCAGGGTCCTGCACTTAGGACGGAAGAATCCAATGCACCGCTACAGACTAGGGACCGAATGGCCAGGCAGCAGTTCTGCGGAAAAGGACCTAGGGGTGACAGTGGACGAGAAGCTGGATATGAGTCAGCAGTGTGCCCTTGTTGCCAAGAAGGCCAATGGCATTTTGGGATGTATAAGTAGGGGCATAGCGAGCAGATCGAGGGACGTGATTGTTCCCCTCTATTCGACATTGGTGAGGCCTCATCTGGAGTACTGTGTCCAGTTTTGGGCCCCACACTACAAGAAGGATGTGGATAAATTGGAGAGAGTCCAGCGAAGGGCAACAAAAATGATTAGGGGTCTAGAACACATGACTTATGAGGAGAGGCTGAGGGAGCTGGGATTGTTTAGTCTGCAGAAGAGAAGAATGAGGGGGGATTTGATAGCTGCTTTCAACTACCTGAAAGGGGGTTCCAAAGAGGATGGCTCTAGACTGTTCTCAATGGTAGCAGATGACAGAACGAGGAGTAATGGTCTCAAGTTGCAGTGGGGGAGGTTTAGATTGGATATTAGGAAAAACTTTTTCACTAAGAGGGTGGTGAAACACTGGAATGCGTTACCTAGGGAGGTGGTAGAATCTCCTTCCTTAGAGGTTTTTAAGGTCAGGCTTGACAAAGCCCTGGCTGGGATGATTTAACTGGGAATTGGTCCTGCTTCGAGCAGGGGGTTGGACTAGATGACCTTCAGGGGTCCCTTCCAACCCTGATATTCTATGATTCTATGATTCTATGAAAAGAGTCATTTTTATCCAGAAGGGAGAATGTGCTTGGAGAAAAATGAAAAACCGGAGAAAAAGAAAGAGTTATATAGACAGAATGAGATAAAAATACACAGAGAGAGAAAGAGATTTTTTATTTCTCCAAATGTTATGAGTAATAAAATATAGACATGTTTAAAGAGAAGTAGCAGATCCTTGCTGTTAAAGCAAAGATATTCGAGCTAACAAGTGTGAAACCTCTTCCTTGCTTTTCCCCTACACATTTCCTGATCATACCTTCTGATCTCTTCATCCACTGACTTACGTTGCGCCCATATAAACTATGTCTATACCAGGCGTGGCAATGGTACATTGAAAGAAAAATGGAAATCCAGAAAAGCACACACACACACACACAAAGAAGAGAGACTATTTTGTTTCAAAATTTTTAGGAGCAATAAAACTCACGTGGTAAAAAATAAAATACACACTTGTCAAAGTTTGACTCAGATTCACAGTTTATCAGACCACTCTGTTTTATTAGCAAAGCTGCTCTGCTAATACATTTAGAAGTGAGCCCCCCGAGTGGGGCTTGTGTCTTTTAATTTATACAGTTTTTTGGAGAACAAGTTACAGAGAAGTTACAGACAAAAGAAGAAAAAGATTTTAGTCACCACCCTTCGAGATCCCTGAGACCAGTCACGTATCTTCAATTACCTGCCACCCTTAACAATCTCCTTTTGCAGCTTCCAGTTAACTTAACTAATTGCCCTTCACACCTTCCATTCTGATGCCTGCTTCTTAGACGTGCTGGCTCTATCTTAATTGCCTCTCCATTCAAAAGCTAACTGTCCCTAAGTGTGCTCCCTCAGATACTTTGTAACATGTTTTGGCATGCCCTCTCATATACAATGTATCCAGCATGTCCCCTTATACAAAGTTATACTTATACAATGTTATACTTCCACACACTCAAGCAACCCATAAACTAGATAAATTCATGGAGGATAAGTCCATTAATCGCTGTTAACCAGGATGGGAAGGGATGGTGTCCCTAGCCTCTGTTTCCTTGAAGCTGGAAATGGGTGACAGGGAATATGTATCTTTATTGCTGTATTGTAAAACGTGAATGTAGTTTACCACTGTGTATTGTGAGAGTGGGCAGGGGAGACATGGCTCCTACCCATAGCAGATGTGGAGAAAATAACTGGTGCCTTTGCCTGTACTGGGCCTGAAACAAACCCCCTTGTAGTCAAGGACTGAGAGTCTTTTCCTTAAGTACAAAGGACTTTGGATCTGGCTCATGATTAAAAGATACAAGATGCTAGAGCGTAGGAAGCATAATGAGATAAAGAATGGTTTGGACTCTATTTTGTATCTCCTAACAGGGTGACAGCTTACCCAGTAGGGGGCTGGTTGGTGATGTGAAGTTGACTTGTGGGGAAGTATGGATTTGATGACGTGCACAAACCCAGTCCAACAGATACCATTCTCTCTTTAATTATATTGCAACCAATACAATTTTACTTAGTGTTGATGAACTGCATAGTAAATCCCTTCACCCACTTTGGTTCCTTACCAAATATATTCAAGAGACCAGATAACCAATGTTAGTCAAGTTTATTTCTATAAACCAGTAATAATATGGTACATTCAAAAGGTAATGGGTTACAGGGAATGTATCACTTGATGATTACCTGTTCTGTTCATTCCCTCTGAAGCACCTGGCACTGACCACTGTCGGAAAGCAGGATACTGGGCTAGATGGACCTTTGGTCAGACACAGTTTGGCTGTTCTTATGTTCTAAATCTGAGAACCATTCATTGCTCTGTCTTAGGCATGTTTTGCTATAACTCATCGGTTCCCCCCAGTATGCTACCTGGAATTAGGATTCCGCTGTGCCCTCTGACCCACCAGTCTGGGCTCCTTCTCACACTTCCTCCGGCATTCACTCAGATAGAGACACACCCTCCTACAGTTACATGCCGGCTCTCTGACCAGCCACTGCATGAACCAACAATAGAGAAGCTACAGTCAAGATAATCAGCAGCTTCCCAGCCTGGGACTCCAGAGCTGCACCACCCTGCCCTGGTCAAAACACCGACCAGTAATAATTTCTTACCTGGTTCGCCTCTTCCTGAATGTGGGGGGAATATGCACACTTGGGCTAACCAAGCTGAGATTTTCCCCCAGACACTTCAGTTAAAGGCACACTGGTTTAAGTTAAACTGCAAACAAGTTTATTAACAACAAAAGTGATTATAAGGGATAGGAAACAGATCAAAGCAGAATCCCAGCAAATAAACAAAAATTCAAACTCATCTTAACACACAAGTTAGATTGACTATGAATGAACAGTTTCTCACCCTGACTGGTGATACCAGTAGTTTGGCAGATTCTCAAGGCACAAGCTGCATTTGCTTTGCAGCTTGGGTTTCTCAGGTTTCCATACACAGGCTAGAAACCTCTTTAACCTGGGTCCAGCACTTCCCCCAGTTCACTCTTTGTTCCTCAGGTCTCTCCAGGAATCCTCTTCTGTGGCGTGATATCACTCCCGGCCTTATATAGCTTTAGCATAGGGTGGGAACCCTTTGTTTCAAAACTCGGTTCCCAGACCAGTTTGTGGAAAAATACAGATGTCCCAAGATGGAGTCCAGAGTCATGTGATCTGGTCACCTGCCCTGGCAGAGTCATGGCTACCATTACTTACAGGCTCTCTGGAGTGTTCTCAGGAAGGCTCACCAGGTGGGAGATAAGCTTCTCCTAAGGCCAATTGTTTTCCCTAATAGCTCATTACCCTGAATTGGCCCTTCCCAATCACCTATGGAGACTGAAAGCATCTTCACTAGTGGATGTTACCCAGATGTAACTACATTTGAAATACAGATACATAGTCAATATTCATAACTTCAGATACAAAAATGAGACATGCATACAAACAGGATAATCATATTGAGCAAATCATAGCTTTTCCAATGACACCTTAAATGACCCGTCTTGCACAAAATGCATCATAATTGTGCTATAATCAATTCATAATAATATCCCTACGAAGCCTATGGGGTGCAGTGTCACACCATCTACTTTCATTTACTTTCCCACTGGATTGAACAAGCAATCCTATTCTTTCTGACATGGGTGGATGCCTGGGAAGGAATTTTTCATTTCTAAATCAGATTATTTCATTTTAACTGTATTGCTTTCCCTTTCACACAGAAGATCTATTCCCAGCCATACCCTAACCCTAACCCTTCCATCACCTTTTCTGAGACAAGATTATAGTCTTTGCACAGCATTTTCCATTCTCTTCTACTATTCATAGTCTTCAATTATCTCTGTAAACTGAGCTTTGGGTTCCTTCCTGGATTTCTCGATCATGCTGCGCTTCTTGGTGTATTTTGTTGTTATTCCCTTTCCAGAAATTACCATCTCTCCTGCTTGGTAATTTTTCCTTCATATGAAATGATGTAATCTCCCTTGATATTCTGCTGGTGGGAATTTGAAACTATTGCATAAGGAAAGTGAATATTTATTTTTAGAAAGGAAAAATAACAGTACAAGGGCAGTCTTATTACTAACCTCAAAGGGAAAGTCATAGAAAACAACTGATTCCAAAAGGAAAATAATGGAGACAGGAAAACTGTTGACACAAATTGTTTTCTTTTTTTTAAGTTCTGCTCTTGTTCAAAAGGAATTATTTTGGGGAAACTTTTCTGGCCTGTGTTCTACACGAGATCCAACCAGATGATCGCAATGGTCCCTTCTGGCCCTGGAATCTATGAATGATCTCTGGGAACACCTTCCAGAGAGATGGGATATTTCTCTGAAAGGTATCCTCATGTTCAGGTGAACTTGCTGGGTTTCATTCAGGAAACACCAACTGAGATTCTATGGATGGAATTATGCTAAAGACCTCTACTGACCTTAAATTCCTTGGTTTCAGAGTAACAGCCGTGTTAGTCTGTCTTCGCAAAAAGAAAAGGAGTACTTGTGGCACCTTAGAGACTAACCAATTTATTTGAGCATGAGCTTTCGTGAGCTACAGCTCACTTCATCGGATGCATCCATGCATCCGATGAAGTGAGCTGTAGCTCACAAAAGCTCATGCTCAAATAAATTGGTTTGTCTCTAAGGTGCCACAAGTACTCCTTTTCTTAAATTCTTTGATTCTCTCAAGTCAACAGTCCAGATTCCCCTCTCACTTAAACCAAAAGTCATTCAGCTGAGGTAAATAAATTCAAGCTCAGGTAAACCTCATCTCGGTAAGAAATGCCAAGCATTTTATCACTTATATATATCATATGATTGCTGAAGTTTTGATGTATCTTGAAGTGTCATACATTGGGATTGTAAACTCATTTGTTATGTTAATTTTCTGTTAAGATTTTAGCATACCTGTGTGTGCTATAAAATAATAAATAATGCTACCCAGAAAACAATAACTCTAGAAGACCTTACATTGTTCTTGTTATCCAGAGGTACTCTGTGAATAAACATAACATGATGTTTACCCATCAAACCACTTTGGATTTTAAAGGGACCTATGGAAGTTAGAAGCCCAATTCTGAATAATTTTTTATGACAATTTGGCACCTAATTCTCCTTGTTTTCTTTGAAAATCTCAGCCATAAAGAATCATGAATTTCTGAGTGTATTCTGAAAGAAAATGGCCTGGTCATTAATTAATATGCTTGAGTGTTTAAGTAGTACCTTTTTTTGGGTGGTGTTAATTAACTGATTAGTCACTCAGTACACTTACATTTCTATAACTACTCCTCAGATAGTCACTCTTACCAAATCTAAGAGTATAGAGTGATAAACAAACTAATGATGAGGAATGGGTCAAACTCCACCAGAAATCATCAACGCTCCACCAACTGGCTTCACACAGGTCCTAGGCCTGGAGCTGTAGCTATGCTTTTGACATGTGTCCACTAGGAAATGGGCCAAAGCTATGAAATTGTCATCATGTTTTACCAGCATGTAGACAGGAGCAAAAGCACTTGGATTCATATCAGTGAAAAGCCCAGCTGACTGTTCCAAGCGCCTTGTCCTAGCCTGTTTGCAACTGGGGAATTTGGGATTTAAATAACTGAAGTATAAACACAACACAAGAATCCCTCAAAGGACTCTAAACTGTGTCTTCACTAATATATCCCACTGGTGATGGAGGGTTTGTAATTAGGGCCTTTGGGTATTAATTAACACCAACATTGGTTGCATCATGTCCTCTGAAATATTGCTAGTAAGTTGCAGTGAGTTTTCAATAGCATGGTCCAAACTATTCCCTGGTGTACCTCCTCTCTTTTCACTGTGGTTATCCCAGGGTCGCATCTGAACCAGTGTGTTTTTATCACTGAGATACTGAGCTGGGTTCTGATAACAGACACACCACTGGAGTAAGGGGAATTACTCTGCATTTACACCAGCATAACTGAGATGAGAATCTGGGTCATTGTGCACATTCTAAGTTCTCCAGCATCTCACAATAATGTGGGATAAAAACTACTGCTATTGAAAGGAGAACGCAGAAGCATGGCTACGTGTTGTGCTTCCATTGTAACCAGTCCGTGCTGCCCATGGAGGCGAGGCACAGTTACAACCCAGACTGTGAAAACACGCACAGAGCTGGAGAGCTGGGATTAGAGCCCCGGTCCTTTATTTCCAAACACTCAGGGCAGAGTGTCAATGGAATTTGTTTTCCTAAAGATGCAGATAGGAACCTAGTGAGATTTTCAAAAGCAGCAGGGGGGACCATACAAAAAATGGACTTTAGCTCCTAACCACTCTAGGTGCCCAAATCCCAGAATCAGGCCCCGGTAGGATTCTCTAAAACTCCACTCAGCTTCTCCCAAACTCTGTAGGCATCTAAACTCAACTTGGGGCCTACTTTTTGCAGTGAAATGCCCTAGGGTGCCTAGGTTTCTGTCTCTCGGCATGTGCACTGGAGCCTGAGACCAGGCATCTGGAGACATACATCCCTGAGTTCCTCCCCCTAACTCACATAAGGGGCCAAATCTGGTAGGTGAGCTCACACAAAAAGTTGGGGTGGAAGGAGGGATTCCATTGTCACTTTTAGCACAGTGGTTAGGGTACTGAGCTGGGATATCAGAGATCCCAGTTCAAGTTCTCCCTCTGTTGGAAGGGGAAAAGGGAGGATTTGAACAGGCTATGTTACTTCTCAAGCGAGTATCGTCACCACTGGGCAGTGGGATATTATGGTATGTGGGACTTCCTCTGTCGCTCCAGTTGAAGCTGTTTCATGCTGGGTAACTAATAGAAGAGTCATTGGGTCAGCAAGAAAGACAACAAATATAAGAGTGACTCTAAAGCCTGCTGGTTAGAGGACTCCACTTCTTTCTGGGGAGACTGTAGAAAACCCGCCCAAAAGTCCTAAATAAAAAACACCATTTCATGACTGGCTTTGTTCATCACTCCCAGATTTGCCCTGAAGAACTGAGAGATGTGAATGTAGAGTTTTGCCCTCCTTACTTATAAATACGAGTATGCTGAGTCTATGCTGAAGCCGTAGAATCAAGTGTTCCTAGAAAGATTTTCAATCCTGGAGTCATGATATTTAGGTTCCTACATTAGTATTTGGCTGTGGAAATTAACTTGAAAAACCCATATTCAAAAATGTTCCACCTGAATTCATGATGCTGCTTTTTATTGGTTCACATTGATTTTCTCAGCTACCTCTGATAGTCCCAGAGGTGGAGATATGAACACTGTAGCTTGTTACGTATTGAAGGATCTTCATGAGGCAAACCAATCAGGTCATCCTCATTTTCTACCACCACAGCCTGACTAAACAAGCGGGGAAACAACAAAGAAGGTAGAAACCACTAAGCTATACCCCTCTGACTCATTAAACCAGCAGAACGTATCCCCCTTTCTTTTGAATAAAAAAAATACATTCACTTGGATTCTCTGAATTCGTGTGCATGGCACAAGTTTAGCCACAGAATTACTCAGGACCTCCTTTACCTTTGTATTTCACAGGCTGTAGAAGAGGGGACTGAACAGGGGAGTCAGGACTGTTTCGAAGAGATGGAACCCTTTGTTCAGGTCTCTCGGTGAGTTGGACTTTGATAACATGTAGACAATAATCAGAGTCCCATAGAACAGGTGGGAGGTGGGAGGAGCAGGTGGAAAAGTCCTTTTGCCTCCAGGGATTAGGAGGACGGTGGAGATGTAGGATATTAAAGTTAAGAGAAAAGGGGGCAGAGTGAAAAGTATAGGCAAATGTTCATTTATTTCTTACAATTCAGACCTATACGATGCAAGAACACCAAAACTGAGGGACAAAGCAGGCTGCTCCCTAAAATAGAGAGGCCTAATGCTAGCCTGGCTGGATGCAGAATGACTCACAACAACCAGAGCATATATTTCTGTATAGAGATCCCCAGTCTGCAATTGGGACCAGAAAATCCCCTTACGCTCAGAGTGACAGCTTGTAATTTAAACACAGTTCTCAATACCCCACACCCTGCATAAAGATGAATTAGGTTGTGACAAAGTTTCTGGCCTATAGGGAGTAGGTGGCTGATCTAGGAAGAGAAATGAAGAGTCGTGATTCTCAGACCTATGTCTTAACCAAAAGACACCCAACCCTTGATGAATAACCCACTCAGTGTGTATTTCGGTCCCGCCAGATGTTCTGTGGCAGAAGATGTCAATTAGAGCTCAGTGAACCATTGATTTTTTATTTCTCTGCCAGTTCTGGAAAATAAAAGCTTCACCACCAGCCTATGAGTCATTCTCACTTACTTTTCATATCCCAATGACTCATTCATGATGAGAATCAATAGTCATTGGGCTAAAAAGCAAATCCAAGGATGACTCTGTAGCTTGGTAGTTAAGACGCACACTTTGGCTGCAGGAGATCGAAGTTCAACTCCCTCTTTCAATGACTATTTAATTATTTATACCCAATGGAACCACTTTTAAAGGAGAGAGAGAGAGAGAGAGAGCTTTTGCAGAGAGTATTCCACAGGCCAGTACACTTCTTTGCAATGTGGGAGACTGAAGACTTCCCCCCTCCCCGCCCCCATCAGGCATGGGGGATATTGAACGTGGGTCTTACACACACACACACACGAGTGCTCTAACCACAAGTTAAATGTTATAACAGGGGCGCGTTGCTGCTCCGCATCTACGTCCTGAAAGATTTTGGTTGCTTGTTGCTGAAAATATCCAGCTAATTTGAGTTAAATTCATGAATCACTTTGGGCTGACCAAATAAACTATTCATTCAAACAAAGCCTGATACTGTATATACCTCCATCTATGAACCGCATACAGCCCTGCATCAGGGGAGAGCAGGAGGGTGGGGTGGGTGGTCAGGTTTATTTTGTGTCTTTGTCTGTTTCTCAGCTGCATCTATCAAATGGTGAATTTTTTTCTTTGACTCCTCTGTGATAGAGGACAGCTTTGGATAGACCTTCATACAAACCACAGCCCCTTTGGTGTTTCCTTCTGTGTCATATGGGGTATGTCTATGCTGCATCTGGACAGTGTAATTCCCTTCTCTGGCAGATCTACACAAACCATATTTGATTGAGCTACTTTGCTGAAAGCAGAAGTGTACCCTAGGAAGCACAGACTAGCTGCCCGTGCCCCGTCCCACCTGAGATACTGTACACACGTGGCTATCCAAACCTGCAGCCTGTGCTGCCATGTTCTCACTTCTAGTTTTATCCTGCTAGCTGTACAAAACTTTTCCTTTTGGAAAATCTTTGAAAAGCAAGCCTAGCGTTTAATATTAAGTTCTGGTTATCTAACAGTCTTCATTAGGGTTCATGTACGTCTACCCAAGCTGGGAATTACACCTCCCAGCTGCAGGGTAAACATACCTGTGGTTGAACTCTAAATATCTTTCATTTCCAATCTCTTGATTTTTTGTTATGTCTTCTAGATTTGTTGATCTGACACTGATAGGATAAAGATATTTCAAAACCCAGCCCCAAAGTCTTTATTTAGGGTTCTAGAGAGCTTAAGGGAGTTAGACGGGACATTTCTATAATTCAGTAGGGTTCCATACTCTTGGTTCATCTAAATTGGAAGTTCAACCTCTTAATTATATGAGTCTTCCTCTGTTTATCAACAACTTCATTTTTCCAGTGGAGAGATGAAGTGGTATGTGGTCACAGGTTTCCACCAGTGTACAGGTTTCCAACAGTGTAACCAACAGCACAACCTGACTGTATGTCTTCCATCAATATTTAATGGTTTTCTATTTCTAAATATATATTATGGAGAAAGTTGCAGGAAGAAATCAAACAGCCATTGTAAAATTCATCCCTGGACACTCAATAACAGACTTGCATCCACTTCATGTGGATGTATACAAGTACACTTTTCATAAAGAATGTCTCTTACAGTATCAAGTTTTATATAAAGAAATGTCTAATAAATGTATGAAAGATAAATCCTCAAAAAGTAGCAGAGTAACAGAAAGAAAGAAAGAAAGAAAGAAAGAAAGAAAGAAAGAAGAAGTCAGGTCAATAAGGGGTAACCCTGTTCTCAAGGACTCAGATGGGCCATGTCTAAAAAACTGTATCAGTTCATCTCTATTTTACTTTATGCTAAAATTTATCCCTTAAGGTTCTATGCCTTTTCTGAAAGCAATCAGTTTAAGAATAGCTTTTCTCAGGGACTCATTGACCTCTTTGTTTCTCAGGCTGTAGATGACAGGATTGACCATGGGAGTCAGGACTGTGTAGAAGACAGAGAAGAGTTTGTGTAGGATCTTGGGAGTGTTAGCTGTTGGAGCCACATAGACAGTAATCAGTGTCCCATAGTAAACTATCACCACAATGAGGTGAGAGGAGCAGGTGGAAAAGGCCTTTTGCCTCCCTGTGGTGGAAGGGATTCTCAGGATGGTGGCGATGATACAAATGTAGGATGTCAGGGTCAGCAGACAGGGCACAATTGTCCCTATGGCAGAGATAGTAAATGTTACCAGTTGGAGAGTCTGGGTGTCATCACAGGACAGCTTAATCATGGGTGAAAAATCACAAAAGAAATGATCAATTTCTTTGGAATTACAGAACGTTAATCGGAAAAAGAAAATATCTACTATGGCACAGCCCACAAGGCTACTTATCCAGGACCCTGCCACCAGTTGGCAACAAACCCTGCCATTCATCAGAGCATCATAACGGAGTGGATTGCATATCGCTAAATACCGATCATAAGACATTGCCATGAGCAGCAGACATTCTGTAGTTGACATGACACCAAATAAGTATAATTGCAGAATGCAGCCCTTAACAGAAATGGATCTGTCCCCAGTCAGGAGACTGGCCAGCAGCCTGGGCAGGATGGTGGAGGTGTAGCAGGTCTCCAAGCAGGACAAGTTCCCCAGTAAGAAGTACATGGGGATGTGAAGGTGCTGATCAGTCACAACTAGCGCAATAATGAGGATGTTCCCTGCAACAGTCACAATGTAGATCACTAGAAACACGAGGAAGAGAAGGGGCTGCAGCTCAGGGACATTCCCAAATCCTAAAAGGATGAATTTCACGATGGGTGTTTGATTTCTTCCTTCCGCTTTCTCCATAATCTGTATCTAGAAAAAGAAAACCATTAAATATTGATGGAGTGCACGCCGTCAGTTTGTGCTGTTGGATACACTAGCAGAAACCTGGAGCAGGTAACCTCATACCACTGCATCTCTCCACTAGAAGAATGAAGTTGTTAATAAACAGAGGAAGCCTAATATAATCAAGAGGTTGAGCTTCCAATATAGGTGAACCAAGAGCATGGAACCCTACTGAATTACGGAAATGTCCCATCTAACTCTCTTATGCTTTCTTGACTTTTAGGCTGGGATTTTGGAATACCTTAATCCTATCAGTGTCATAGCAACAAATCTAGAAGACATAAACAAAATCAAGAGATTGGAAACGAAAGATATTTAGAGTTCAACGACTGGTAGTCTAACCTGCAGTTGGGAGGTGCAATTCCCAGCTTGGGTAGAGGTACATATACTAGCTATGGGCAAGCGAGCAGGATAAAAATAGCAGTGAGAACAGGACAGCACATACAGGGGCTTGGGAGGGCCACCTGTGGACGTACCTAGGATCTCAGATGGGATTGTGCTCGGGCAGCTCGTCTGTGCTGCCGAGGCTACACTGCTATTCTTAGCACAATAGCCCCATCACAGATAATGTGTGTAGGTCACCGGAGCAGGGAATTACACTGCCCAGGTGCAGCATAGACATAACCCAGGAGACACACACCAAACACCAAAGAGGATGCGGTTTGTATGAAGGTCTGTCCAGCTGTCCTCTATCACAGCAGATTCAAAGAAGAATTTGCACCATTTAATAGATACAGCTGAGAAACAGACAAAGACACAAAATTAACCCAAACACAGACCATGGGCTCTTACCTGATCTCAATTACGCCAGGGTAAATTGCATCCGCTTTATGTGGATTTACACAAGAGCAACTGAGACTGGAATCTAACCCCATTAAAAGAAATGTAAGTGAAATAGAAATGAAAATTCATCAAGATAGAAATAAGAGAGTCATTTTTATTCAGAAGGGAGAATGTGCCTGGAGAAAAATTAAAAAATGGAGAAAACGAAAGAGATTAATAAACAGAATAAGATAAAAATACAGTGTGAGAGAAAGAAAGAGGAGAGAGACTAAGTTTATTTCTTCAAATGTTTGAGCAATAAAATACAGATCTGTTTAAAGAGAAGTAGCATATCCTTTCTGTTAAAGCAAAGGTATCAGAACTAATAAATCTGAAATCTCTTCAGTAGTCGTCCCCTCAATAGCATTCATCACCATAAACTTTTCTGAGATGTTTACATGCCCCATTTCGGGTTTATGTCCCACCTTCCATTCCTGTTTTTGGTTGTGTACAGGTTTGGCACTGTTAGTCATTTTGAAAAAAACTATTTGTTTTTAATGTTTGGACCGGGGTAGGTTGTATGCTTGTGTTTTGATAAATTTGGATGATTTCTTAGAAAAAAGGGAAGGGTTAGTTTGAAAGAATAGAAAGAGAGAGCTTAAAGAAATGGAGTTTTTAGAAAAGAAAGATTGGTTAGGTTTAGTCAGGAGAGAAGTTTTCAAAGAGTAAAGATTGGTTATTAAAGAAAGGACAGATTTTTTGTTTAGGTTTATTAAGGAGAGAGAGGGTTTTAAAGAAAAAAAATGGAAGAACAGAAGGAGAGACCTTAATGAAAATCAGTTTAAAAAATAAAAGATTGGTTAGGATAGATTTAGTAAGGAGAGTGGTTGGTTATTAAGGAAAGGAAAGATTTTTGGTTAGGTTTACTAAGGAGAGAGGGTTTTAAAGACATAAGTTTGAAAGAAAGGTTATTTTAAAATATAAAAAAATGTAATAAACGAGGAAAATATCAAGGTGGCTTGAGATAGGAGCATTTAAAAAGAGTTATTTTGAAGAAAAAAAAGGAAAATATAAAGGGGAAAAGAATTAGGCTGAAAGAGAGCACATGCCAGAAAAAAGGGAATTTTAAAAATTAGGAAGAAAATCTGTATTCAGTGACAAAGGGCTGTGTGAAAGAGATAAAGTATAGAAAACGAAAGAGAGAGAGAGAGAGAGATGCTTTTCTGTTCATGAGCAGAACACAGGGCTGTGTGAAAGAGGTAAAGTTTAGAAAACAGCAAGAGAGAGAAAGGTCTTTTTTTGTTCATCAGCAGAACACATGGCTAGCGAGAGAGGTAAATTATAGAAAGTGCTAGCAAGAGCTAAGCAGCAAGCTTACCCAGCGGCTGTCCCTAGGGAAATGATAACGATACCAGAGGCTGTGAGCCTTGGGAGCAAACCCTGCTGGACCAATCAGAAGCTGTTCTACAGCCCATCGCCTCCTCCTTCCTCCCTCCCTCCCTCTCCTCCCCTCCCCACCCCTCCTGAGATAAGCCCTGCATAAAAGATATCTCCACAACCTTTTCATACAGTTAAAGTTTTACCAAAAATTGACTTTTAATTTAAGTTTTGTAAAGGAATATACACATAAAAGATAAGCGTGTTTGAAGAAACATTTACCCGACACAAAAATAATGAGGAATCCCTGTGGCACCTTAGAGATGAACAAATATAGCTGGGCATAAGCTTTTATGGGCTAACACCCACTTCATCAGATGCATGGAGTTGACAAGAAGGTGTGAGTATCAGCAGAGGGAAAATTACTTTTTGTAGCGACCCATCCACGCCCAGTCTTTTTTTAGGCCTAATTTGATGGTATCCAGCTTGCAAATTAATTCCAGTTCTGCAGTTTCTCTTTGGAGTCTGTTTTTGAAGTTTTTTTGTTGAAGAATTGCCACTTTTAAGTCTGTTATTGAGTGTCCCGGGAGGTTGAAGTGTTCTCCTACTGGTTTTTGAATGTTAGAATTCTTGAAGCCTGATTTATGTCAATTTTGCATAGAGACAGTCTGGTTTGGCCAATGTACATGGCATATATCACATTGGTAGATGTGCAGGTGAATGAGCCACTTTAGCTCTGTCACACAGCTCTTTGTCATTGAACACAGGCTTTCAAGCTACTTTTTAAAATCCCTTTTTTTTCATCTTGTGCTTTCTTTCAACCTTATTTTTTTTACCTTGATATGTTCTTCTTTTTTTAAAAAAAACTCTCTTTTTAAAAGCTCCTCCTTCAATCCACCTTTATATTTTCCTCTTTTATTTCAATTTTGTTTAGTTCTATAATAACCTTTGTTTCAAACTTTTGTCTTAAAAACTCTCTCTCCTTAATAAACCTAACCAAAAATCTTTCCTCTCTTTAATAACCAACCTCTCTCCTTACTAAAGCGAACCAATTCTTATTGTTTTAAACCTCCTTTTCATTAAGTCATCCCTTTCGATTCTTTCAGATTAACCCTTACTTTTTCTAAAACAAATCAGCCAAACATGTCAAACCACAAGCACAAAACATTCCCCTGTCCAAACATAAAAAAAATGTATATTTCAAAATAGCCAAAGGTGTCAAACTGTACCCAGCTGAAAGGGGGAACGGAGGGCAGTACATTCACCTGAAATGGGGCCTGGAAACAGGGCAGAAAAATATATAGTGGTAAATTCTGTCAGGGGTTAACTCCTCTCTTCCTTGCTTTTCCCTTACGCACTTTTTATCTCCTCATTCACTAGTTCATGATGCACCCATAGGAACTATGTCTACACCGGGAATGTTAATGGTACATTGACACTGGTGCAACATAAATGTATGACAGAAAAATGGAAATCCAGAAAAACACAGAGAGAGACAGAGACGAGAGAGACTCTTTGATTTATTTCAAAAATTGTACAAGCAATAAATGTCACATTTGAGGAAAAGAAACAGAGTCTTGTGGTGAAAAAGAAAATACACACACAAGGAGTCAATAAATTAGATACATTCATGGAGGACAGGTCCATCAATGTCTATTAGCCAGAATGGGCACGGATGGTGTCCCTAGCCTCTGTTTGCCAGAAGTTGGGAATGGGCAATAGGGTATGGATCAGTAGATGATTACCTGTTCTGTTCATTCCCTCTGAAGCACCTGGCATTAGCCACTGTCAGAAGACAGGATACTGGACTAGATGGACCTTTGGTCTGACCCACTATGGCCGTTCTTATGTTCTTATGTTTTAAATCTGAAAGCCATTCATTGCTCTTTCTTAGGCATGCTTTTCTATAACTCATCTACCTTCATTTCCTTCCCCCCTGGATTGAACAAACAATCATACTCTTTCTGACATGGTGGATGCCTGAGCAGGTATTTCTATTTGATAATCAGATTATTTCATTTTAACTGGGCTGCTTTACCTTTCTCACTGATGATCTATTGCCCCTAACCCCAATCTTTCCTTCAGATTTCCCGAGTTAAAATTATAATCTTTGCACTACATTTTCAATTCTCTTCTACTATTGATAGTCTTCAATAATCTCAGTAAAATGAGCTTTGGGTTCCTACCTGGATGTCTGGATCCTACGGCACTTCTGGGTGTATTTTGCTGTTCTTCCCTTTCACAGAAATTTATGTCTCTCTCGGTTGGTAATTTCTCCTTCATAATAAATGATGTAATCTCCCTTCATATTTCTGCCAGTGGGAATTTGAAATTATTGCATAGAGGAAAGATAATATTTATTTTTAGAAAGGAAAAACAACGGTGCAAGAACAGTCTTATTACTAACCTCAAAGGGGAAGTCATGGAAAACAACTGGTTCAAAGAGGGAAAATAACGGAGACAGCTGAATTGTTGACCCAAAAGACAAAGCAACTGGAAACAAGGGAATGTCTCATTTATGACTCACCAGTCTGGGCTCCCTCTCACAATGTGCTGCTGTGGCAAGATGCAAAACTGCTCCCAGTCCTACACTTCCTCCAGCATTCCCACAGGCAGGGATGCACCCAGCTGCAGTTATGTGCAAGTTCTGGACAGCCACTGCATAAACCAAAAAGAGAGAAGCTGCAGTCAAGATACCAACCAGCTCCCCAGCCTAGGATCCCAGAGCTGGACCGTCCTGCCCTCCTCAAAACACTGACCAGTATGAATGCATTACCTGGTTCGTCTCTCCCTCAACATGGAGAGGAATATGCACACTTGTGGTAATGAAGCTGAGATTTTCCCCAGATACTTCACTGAAAAGCACACTGGTTTAGGTTCAAATATATACAAGGCTTTTAATGACAAAAGTTAGATTTTAAATGATTAGAAGGGATACCAAACAGATCAAAGCAGATTATCTAGCAAATAAACAGAAATGCAACCTAAGCATAAAGCACTAGTTAGATTGACTATGAATGAGCAGTTTCTCACCCTGACCGATGATATCAGCAGTCTGACAGATTCTCAAGGCAAAAGCTGCATTTGCCTTGCAGCTTGGGTTTCTCAGGTTTCCATACACAGGCTAGAAATCTCTTTAACCTGGCTCCAGCACTTCCCCCAGTTCACTCTTTGTTCCTTAGGTCTCTCCAGGAATCCTCTTGTCTGGCATGATTTCGCTCCCTGACTTATATAGCTTTAGCATAGGGTGGGAACCCTTTGTTTCAAAACTCGGTTCCCAGACCAGTTTGAGGAAAAATACAGATGTCCCAAGATGGAGCCCAGTGTCATGTGATCTGGTCACCTGCCCTGGCAGATTCATATCACCCATTACTTACAGGCTTTCTGGAAAGTTCTCAGGAAGGCTCATCAGGTGGGAGATAAGCTTCTCCTAAGATCTATTCTTTTCCCTAATGGCTCATTACCCTGAATATCAAAGGGAGTTAGACACCTAACCTTTCTGTGCGCCTTTGAAAATCCACACTTTGTTGCCTGATGGCCTAACTTGCACCTATCCTTTTGGTCTTTGCTGAAAGAGTGAGGGACTCCTTCTCCTAAAGTGTGAGGGAAGATGCTATATATGTGAGATGGGAAAGGTAGAGGTGTATAGCTGTAGTGTAAAACAGGAATGTAATCCGTGACTGTTTATTTTGAGAGTGGGCAGGGGAGACACAGATACTAGTCCATATTAGCCATAGGGAAAATAACTCTTGCCTTTGCCTTGTACAGGGCCTGATACAAAACCCCTTGTTGTCAATGATTGAGAGTCTTTTTCTTAACTACAAAGGGCTTTGGATCTGGCTCATTATTAAAAGATGCAAGACGTTGGAGCATACGAGCCATAGTGAGATAAAGAATGGTTTGGCCTCTATTTTGTATCTACTAACATGATGAAAACTAGTACAGTAGGGGACTGGGTGGTGATGGGAAGTTGACTGGTGGGGAAGTCTTGATCTGATGACGTGCACAAACTGGTCCAACAAATACCATTCTCTCTTTAATTATATTGCAACCAATACAATGCAACTCAGTGCTGTATAATAAATCGCTTCACCCACTTTGGTTCATTATCAAATATATTCAAGAGACCAAATAACCAATGTCATTCAAGTTTATTGCTATTAATCAGTAATAATGTAGTTCAGGAAAAAGGTTCTGTATGATACCAGTCTCCAGGAAGACATCTCATGCAGTCATGTTACATTCACCTGACACAGAAGGTGTACTCCCAAAGTTATACTCCTAAAGCTATCTTTCTATACTCTTTACTTTAGGAGTATAAAACCTTCTGTTTTACTGGCTGGCTGAGAGTCACATCTGACTGCAGAATTGGGGTGCAGGTCCACTGGCTTCCCCACTCCCGCACTGCGGACTCGCTGCGGGAAGCGCACAGTGTGAGAAGGGGATGCTGAATGCTCCAAGGTCAGCCCCAGGAAGGTCGAAGCGGTGGAAGCTTCTTGCCCTGGAGACAGTCTGCTCACAGAGAGGAGGTTCCCCCAGAGTCCTGAATGGCTTTGTATGGAGTCGTTCCAGAGCATCGCATCCAGAGCAACTGGTGGTTGAGGTGGGATGTACTGCACCCCCTGGATGGAGCATCTGGCAGTAAGTGACAGGGGAGCAGTAAAACAGTAGGTTTACTAGATGACAGGAACATGGTCTAAAACACAGTTTGTAGTTACAGAGAACAGAACCCCTCAGTCAGGTCCATCTTGGGGGGCAGGGAGGCTAGAGCCCCATCTGGGCCTCCCTCCATTTCCCCAGCCAGCTCCAAAACTGAAACTCGCTCACCCCTCCTCTCACCTTTTTCGCTTTCCCAGGCCAGGAGGCCACCTGATCTTTTTGTTCTCCAACACCTTCAGTTGGCAACTTTGCAGAGGAGGGGCCCAGGCCACCAGTTTCCAGGAGACAGGGTGTCGGCCATTCTCTGTGCAGACAGCATCACACTGGCCCTCTAAGGCTCTGCAACAATCACACACCCTTATCCCACAACCTAGATACTTAAGAAATGCCTAGGGGAAACTGAGGCATGCACACAGTATTCAGAGAAAACATTAAGAACATTCCCACTTCGTCACAATCCTCCAAAACACTTGCAACCACTCCCAGCTTGGTATGGTCCGCAAACTTTATAAGTGTACTCTCTATGCCATGATCTAAATCATTGATGAAGATATTGAAAAGAACCGGACCCAGAACTGATCCCTGTGGGACCCCACTCTTTAAGCCCTTCCAGCATGACTGTGACCATTGAAAACAACTCTCTGGGAATAATTTTCCAACCAGTTATGCACCCACCATACAGTAACTCCATCTAGATTGTATTTCCCTAGTTTCTTAATGAGAAGGGCATGCAAGACTGTATCAAAAGCCTTACTAAAGTCAAGATATACCACATCTACCACTTCCTCCCATCCACAAGGCTTGTTACCCTGTCAAAGAAAGCTATCAGGCTGGTTTACACAATTTGTACTTGGCAAATCCATGCTGACTATTATTTATCACCTTATTATCTTCTAGGTGTTTGCAAATTGATTGCTTCATTATTTGCTCCATTGTCTTTCCGGGTACAGAAGTTAAGCTGACTGGTCTGTAATTCCCTAGATTATCCTTATTTCCCTTTTTATAGATGGGCACTAGATTTGCCCTTTTCCAGTCTTCTGGGATGTCTCCCGTCTTCCACGACTTTTCAAAGACAATAGTCAGTTACTCAGATTATCTCCTCAGTCAGTTTGCCTCTTACCCCTTCTCCCCTAGGGGCCCACTTGAAAGTGGTTTTGACCCACTTGGGACCAGGGCTGAAGAGGCCCGGAGAGTCCCATAAATTGCAATGTGCCACCAGCAGGTTTGATCTTAGCAGCAACTGGATGGCCTGGATCAGACAGGAGGCAGGGAAGGGGTGAAATACCCAGTGAGGGGAATCCCGATAGGGAAAATACAAAAACCAAAGCTGCAGAAACTTCCTTCTGCCATATGTTGCATGGGGGCAGAAATTCCATAAACAATCCAGCACTAGGCACAGCAATGGGATCTGCAACCAGAGTCAAAACAAAATATCTGTCATCAGGTTTCAAATCTCTGTATCCATCTATGATCGTGTGTCCATAAAAACTGGGGCTTCTGGAATATTAAGATGTCCTGGGGTAAGAAGGAAGGTACTCTCATGGACTGGTAACTGGTTAAAAGATAGGAAACAAAGGACAGGAATAAACGGTCAGTTTTCAGAATGGAGAGAGGTAAATAGTGGTGTCTCCCAGCGGTCTGTACTGGGCCCAGTCCTATTCAACTTATTCAGAAATGATCTGGAAAAGAGGGTAAACAGTGAGGTGGCAACATTTGCAGGTGATACAAAATTACTAAAGATAGTTAAGACCCAGGCAGACTATGAAGAGCTACAAAAGGATTTCACAAAACTGGGTGACTGGGCAACAAAATGGCAAAAGAAATTAAAAGTTGATAAATGCAAAGTAATGCACATGGGAAAACATAATCCCAACTATACATAGAAAATAATGGGGTCTAAATTGCCACTCAAGAAAGCTTATGCCCAGATGCATTTGTTTGTCTTTAAGGTGCCACAGGACTCCGCATTGTTTTGTTTTGTTTTAATTAAGGAAGTGTTATTTACTCCTTCTCATAAGGCAAGAACTAGGGGTCACCAAATGAAAGTAATAGGCAGCAGTTTTCAAACAAAAAAGGGAAGTATTTCTTCACACAATGCACCGTCAACCTGTGAAACTCTTTGCCAGAGGATGTTCTGAAGGCCAAGACTATAACAGGGTTCAAGAAAGAACTAGATAAGTTCATGGAGGATAGGTCCATCATGAATGGCTATTAGTCAGGATGGGCAGGGATGGTGTCCCTAGCATCTGTTTGCCACAAGATGGGAATGGGAGACAGAGAAGGAAAACTTAATGACTACTTGTTCTGTTCATTCCCTCTGGGGCACCTGGCATTGGCCATTGTCAGAAGACAGGATACTGGCCTAGATGGACCTTTGGTCTGATACAATATGGCCATTCTTATGTTCTTATATGGTCATATTTGAATGTGGCCCTTCTCAGACACCAAAGTAAAAATGCACACAACCTCCCAGATAGTTACAGATTCATAGAATTAAAGGCCAGAAAGGAGCAGTATGATTCTCTAGTCTGACCTCCTGCATAATATATGCCATAAATCCTCAACCTGATTAACTGGGGTTCAGTCTAGCACCCTCTTTACTTCAGCATGCTGTGATTCCACTTTCTTTCACCACTGTCAGAGAGACATTCCAGCAGAAGGGCCCTGATCTCTCAGCTTTTAGCACTAGAACCCACCAAGTCTGTCTGTTTTGCTTTTCTTTTTCGTTCGTTTGCTTTTCTGGTTAGTTGAATAATTTTTCATCAAAAGCTGGCTTTTTCTGGCACAAGAAGCATTTCCCAAGGAGCAAAAAATCTTGGATTAAAAGAAAAAGTAACCCTGCAAATATTTATTTTCTGCTCTAAATGATAATACAAAAGGGGGGTCAGTGAGAGAAGGGGGGGTGCAGAATCCTCTTCTCCATTCCGCACCAGAGGAGCAGTGAGAAAACAGCATAGCCTTGGGGACAAGACTGAAGAGGGGCTTTGGGGGTTGGAAAACATATTTTTTTTTCAACTCTGTACCTACATAAATGGCTTGTTTGTAAATGGAACTTGCAGTTGCCCTTTGACTTCGCCTCTCTTCTAAAGTCTCCGGGTTCCACTTCAGCGCTGGGCCCCTCAGGCTCCTGGGAAGCATCTGGAGTCTGTCTCCAGGGCACAGAATACAAGAAATTGTTCTCATTACACCTATTCAGCGAAAGGGCCAGACATTGTCTCACGAGACAATCCCAACAACCCTCCGTGTTTACAAAGGAGCAGCAGGAGACAGGAAGACACTGCCCGGTATCACTGTGCGAGAGACTAGACCACAGTGACAAAGCCCATCACCAAAGCCAACAATAGGTTAACATAGTGTTTGGCTCTTAACCTGGCCAAATTTAAGAAAAGACAGGAATCAACTGCAATTGCCAGCACAAAGGCACTGATCTGTGCTCACTTCTTGTTTACAGAATAGAGTAGATGAAATATATAGAATTAGACTGAACTGCCGGAGGATTTGACAAAATCGTTTTATGTTGCATGTTCCGTTTTACTTGCAGGAGCCATTGGTCTGACGCTACCATGGCAGGAAATATAAGCAGTAAGGAAACACGTAAAGTTGAGTGACAAATGCCCCTGAGGAATGTTATCATTGTTGAAGACAACTAATCTAATCTACCTGCCTACCGGTCTGTCATTTTAAGGGACTGAGATCTCTTTTTATTCTTATTGCTCTAACAGCGGGTCTTCCTCCTTGTCCTGGATCCCCAGAGGCAGCAATGTGATCTTTTGGTGAAGGAGTTCCTGGGCCTGGCTACACTTGCAGATGTCGAGCGCTTTGAGTTAAACCCGCCTTCGGAGAGCGCAGGAGGGAAAGCGCTGCCGTGTGTTCACACTGTCACCTGCAAGCACGCTGGCGTGGCCACATTTGCGGCACTTGCAGTGGCATTGGGCCCGGTGCATTATGGGCAGCTATCCCAGCATGCAAGTGACTGCAACGTGCTTTTCAAATGGAGAGGGTGGGGTGGAGTGTGACAGGGACTGTGTTGTATGTATGTGGGGGGAGAGAGAGTGGGTTTTTTGGGGGCTGAGAGCATGTCAGCATGCTGTCTTGTAAATTCAGACAGCCATCCACAGCCTCAGAAACAACTCTGACATCATAATCAAAAAGGCTGACAAAGGAGGTGCTGTTGTCATCATGAATAGGTCGGAATATGAACAAGAGGCTGCTCGGCAGCTCTCCAACACGAGTTTCTACAAGCCATTACCCTATGATCCCACTGAGAGTTACCAAAAGCAACTACAGCATTTGCTCAAGAAACTTCCTGAAAAAGCACAAGATCAAATCCGCACAGACACACCCCTGGAACCCCGACCTGGGATATTCTATCTACTACCCAAGATCCATAAACCTGGAACTCCTGGGCGCCCCATCATTTCAGGCATTGGCACCCTGACAGCAGGATTGTCTGGCTATGTAGACTCCCTCCTCAGGCCCTACGCTACCAGCACTCCCAGCTACCTTCGAGACACCACTGACTTCCTGAGGAAACTTCAATCCATCGGTGATCTTCCTGATAACACCATCCTGGCCACTATGGATGTAGAAGCCCTCTACACCAACATTCCACACAAAGATGGACTACAAGCCGTCAGGAACACTATCCCCAATAATGTCACGGCTAACCTGGTGGCTGAACTTTGTGACTTTGTCCTTACCCATAACTATTTCACATTTGGGGACAATGTATACCTTCAGATCAGCGGCACTGCTATGGGTACCCGCATGGCCCCACAGTATGCCAACATTTTTATGGCTGATTTAGAACAACGCTTCCTCAGCTCTCGTCCCCTAAAGCCCCTACTCTACTTGCGCTATATTGATGACATCTTCATCATCTGGACCCATGGAAAAGAAGCCCTTGAGGAATTCCACCATGATTTCAACAACTTCCATCCCACCATCAACCTCAGCCTGGTCCAGTCCACACAAGAGATCCACTTCCTGGACACTACAGTGCTAATAAACAATGGTCACATAAACACCACCCTATACCGGAAACCTACTGACCGCTATTCCTACCTGCATGCCTCCAGCTTTCACCCTGACCACACCACACGATCCATCGTCTACAGCCAAGCTCTGCGATACAACCGCATTTGCTCCAACCCCTCAGACAGAGACAAACACCTACAAGATCTCTATCAAGCTTTCTTACAACTACAATACCCACCTGCGGAAGTAAAGAAACAGATTGATAGAGCCAGAAGAGTTCCCAGAAGTTACCTACTACAGGACAGGCCTAACAAAGAAAATAACAGAACGCCACTAGCCGTCACCTTCAGCCCCCAACTAAAACCCCTCCAACGCATTATTAAGGATCTACAACCTATCCTAAAGGATGACCCAACACTCTCACAAATCTTGGGAGACAGGCCAGTCCTTGCCTACAGACAGCCCCGCAACCTGAAGCAAATACTCACCAACAACCACATACCACACAACAGAACCACTAACCCAGGAACTTATCCTTGCAACAAAGCCCGTTGCCAATTGTGCCCACATATCTATTCAGGGGACACCATCACAGGGCCTAATAACATCAGCCACACTATCAGAGGCTCGTTCACCTGCACATCCACCAATGTGATTTATGCCATCATGTGCCAGCAATGCCCCTCTGCCATGTACATTGGTCAAACTGGACAGTCTCTACGTAAAAGAATAAATGGACACAAATCAGATGTCAAGAATTATAACATTCATAAATCAGTCGGAGAACACTTCAATCTCTCTGGTCACGCAATCACAGACATGAAGGTCGCTATCTTAAAACAAAAAAACTTCAAATCCAGACTCCAGCGAGAAACTGCTGAATTGGAATTCATTTGCAAATTGGATACTATTAATTTAGGCTTAAATAGAGACTGGGAGTGGCTAAGTCATTATGCAAGGTAGCCTATTTCCTCTTGTTTTTTCCTACCCCCCCCCCCCAGATGTTCTGGTTTAACTTGGATTTAAACTTGGAGAGTGGTCAGTTTGGACGAGCTATTACCAGCAGGAGAGTGAGTCTGTGTGTGTATGGGGGTGGGTTTTTGGAGGGGGGTGAGGGAGTGAGAGAACCTGGATTTGTGCAGGAAATGGCCTAACTTGATTATCATGCACATTGTGTAAAGAGTTGTCACTTTGGATGGGCTATCACCAGCAGGAGAGTGAATTTGTGTGGGGGGGTGGAGGGTGAGAAAACCTGGATTTGTGCTGGAAATGGCCTAACCTGACGATTACTTTAGATAAGCTATTACCAGCAGGACAGTGGGGTGGGAGGAGGTATTGTTTCATATTCTCTGTGTATATATAAAGTCTGCTGCAGTTTCCACGGTATGCATCTGATGAAGTGAGCTGTAGCTCACGAAAGCTCATGCTCAAATAAATTGGTTAGTCTCTAAGGTGCCACAAGTACTCCTTTTCTCTCTCACACAGCATTCCATACTAATGGTTGCTTTGTCTCTGAGCTGGCTGTCAGAAACGGAGTTTTCAAAGGGCACATCTGCATTCCTACAGCTGATTCCAAACAATAACCAGAGTGGCCACTTGACTTAAGGGGATTATGGGACATTTCCGGAGTCTGATCAGAGCCCAGTAATGCAACACCTCATTCACACTGATGGCCACGCATTTCAGCCAAGGCACAGCAGGAGTTAATCTTCTCACAGAGGTGGAGAACCAGGAGCGCTGTAGCCTTGGAGTCAGAGCACTCTACAAGCCTTGCCAGTGTGGACAAGCTGGGGCACCGGGGGCTGCTTTAATCGCTCTAACTCCCAAGTGTAGCCAAGCCCACCTGTTCCTTATGAAAAGGGGGATATGCTAATAGGGGTGACCATTTACTGTTTATATCGGTCTTTCTCTTTGCCCAGGCTGCAGCCGGATTCACAATCAGCAGCCCCCTGGATCTGTGCAGTGACCAGCCAATCCCCTGAGAACATTCCCCTTCAACACCTGGGAAAATGAAGCTTTGGCTCCATTTCGTTTCCTTTGTAGCAGTCTCGAAAGATATTTTCTTTTACTAGTTTCTCTATAGATAGATGGGGACATAGTATTCTTCCCAAACTATTTTGATATGATTCTTAACGTGACTTTATTCCCAGGTGTCCGGTCCCAGGTCCAGCTAGTGGAGTCCGGAGCGGATGTGAAAACGCCAGGGGACTCTCTCCGCCTCTCCTGCAAAGCCTTCGGGTTCACCTTCAGCAGTTATCTCATGGACTGGATCCGTCTGGCCCCCGGGAGGGGGCGGGAGTTGCTGGCTAGAGCTGCTGCCCAGGGCAGCGCCTACTATGCTGATTCCGTGAAAGGGCGATTCGCCTTTTCCAGAGACAACGCCAACCGCCTGGTGCATTTGCAAATCAGCAGCCTGAGAGCGGAGGACACCGCCCTGTATTCCTGTGTCAGAGACACACAGCCAGGGACCTAGGACAAAAACCGAGCGCTGTAGCCACGGTCAGGAGTTGGCTGGTTGGGGCGCTCAGGGTTTGCAAAACTGAAAATCTGAGGAAAGACTCAGATGACATTTAAGCACCAGACCCGCCCCACTGGGGGCACTGGCTGTGTTAATAAAGTAGGGAGCCCGGGGGCTTCGAGTCACATAAGGGTCTAAGGCTCGTTATTATAACGCCTGCCTAGAGGTGCCTGGCTCCCAATGGAATTTACAGCCCCGAATTAGGCACCCTGACTCTCAGCCCCACTGTGCCTGAGCCAGAGGCTGGACTTCAACAAGGTCCATCTTCTACCTTCCAGGGGAGGGCCCAGCCACTGGGCTAGAAGGTTTCCCGGGGGACTCCTCTCCAAAGAGCTGCGGTTGAAGTTCTTCTACTTGCTTCAGAATGCAAAGAGTCTTTGAGACGAGAGAGCAGGACAGAGTGTGAATGAGAATGACTGAATAGCCCGGTGACCAGGGCGCTCTTCTTGGATCAAGGGAGGCTCATCTTCAAGTCCCTGTGCTCTAAGGGTTATTTGAATGCTCGATTAGCCGGTTTCAGGCCAGTGTGGTTATTAGAACACTGGGCGGGCTGGGCCTCGGGGAACCTGGCTTTTCTTCTAACAGCCAACAGACCTCGGGGAAATCAGTTTCCTTCTCTCTGTCTCAGTTTATCCACCTCGAAAAAGGGGACACGAAAGCTCGCCGTCCGTTCCCAAATCTCCGTTACAGAGCGGAGTATTTCTGTCACCCAAGGGTGTAATCACTCCTGGGCTGTATTTCACCGACTGGATACATTCAGTGCGTTAGATTACTTTGAACATGCTTCTATCCCCTCAGGGTCTCACCCCATATCATGGCATCTCCCAAAGCCCGGGACAAGGGACCTCGGGGAGAAATGCAATGCCAGCCCCTGGGACTCCATTTTAAGAGCACGGATATGCAAGTCGAGTAATTGTATTCCCTGCTTAAAGCCCTTTGGGTTGGGAACCTGCAGCTCCCGGTGTCTGCAGCGATCGGCCCAACCCTCTAGAGAACTTTTCCCAGCAAACACACTTGATGTTTTGGCTGCATTTCCTTTTCACTATGACAGCTTTCCGAGGTGTGTATTTCTTCGGGGGGAAATGGAGATACCCTTGTTTTGAAATAACGTATGGCAATATTGGAATCAGAACTGTGATCAGTAGCAATATTAAGAGAAGCATTAATCAGGTTAGCAGCAGCACTGTTAGTAATATTCTTAGCATCAGCACCGTCATCTGGATTCTCCATGTGCTTTTACATCCCCCGGGGCTGGGGCTCAGGCTCCGCAGGTGGAGTCCGGAGGCGGAGATATTAAGAAGCCCGGACAATCTCTGCGCCTCACCTGTACAAGCTCCGGCTTTGATTTCAGCCAGGCTGGTTTACACTGCGTCCGACAAGCTCCCGGGAAGGGAGTGGAGTGGGTCTCCGTGATTTTCTTCGATGAGAGTAAGGAATATTACGCCACTTCTGTGAAAGGGCGATTCACCACGTCCAGGGACACCTCCGACATGAGCAGCCTGAAGCCAGAGGACACCGCCCGGTTACTGTGCAGCGTCACAGTGAGTGAAACCCGGTCTGAGCTGAGACAAAAACCCGTCCCCTGCAATGCCATGAGGCTCTTGCTCTTGGTGGCGCTCAAGGTCTGCAAGTTACAATGAGCCCAGCGAGGACAAAGGGAAGTGAGCAAAGAAATCAGGGGGTTCATGTCATGTTCTTTCTCACGGGGAATTGCCCAGCAGGCCAGATAAGAATCCAGATGTTTAATCACAGACGTTAATAGGTTTATAAAGACTCCTTCCACCTCCCCTCCCCCTTCCCGCAATACATTGTCTTTGCCCTCCTCTCCAAAAAGGGACAAATCCTGTGATGTTCTGGCTCTGTGTAGCATCCTCCCTCCTATGACCTACAGACCCGGCGCCCTCCTTTGTGTAACCTTTGCAGTGACTGACAGCACCGCTGGGGGGACAGTCAGACAGAGAGACCTGACTCTGTTGGGTCTTAGAATGAAGTCAGGGCCAAATGCTCCGACTCGCATTTGTGCAAAAGGAATGGGAATGGGAGTATGAATCGGAATGGAAGAGGAATATCCATGGGAACAGAAATGGGACGATGAGCATGAAAGAGAATAGGAAGGTGAGTGTGACTGGAAGTGGAAATGGGAGTGTGTCAGTGAACAGGAAGGGGAATATAAACAGGAATGGGAGTGTTCATGGGAGTGGGAAAAGAAATACCTGTTTCAGCGTGAATGGTTACAGGGGTCTGAATGTAAGTGGGAACAGAAATATTTTACTATTAAGTAGTAGCAGTAGTCGAACGTCTGAATTTTACATCATACAAAATCTAAAAACATAAAAAGGAGAAGGCTTCTGCCTGCACTTCATTGCTTATTAATAATTTAGTAGATGATTATGCTGATGATGTTTAGCGGTGGCGGAGTTGGTGGTGGTTGCGATCCTAGCGCCTGGGGTCTCCAATCATAGTCTAGGATCCCCTATTCCTAGGCACGGTGCAAACACAGACCATAACACCTCTCTCTACCCCGCGGAGTTTACAATTCCAGCATAAATGGAAAGTGGAGTGTGAATGGGAGTGGGAGTGTGAGCACGGATATAAATATCAGCCGGGCATAATAATCTTCCTTCACTGTCTACTGAATCCTCCCTCTACTCCCTCCCTAAAGCAAAACTCCCAGACACGCCGCTCTAGGCACACTAATGTCAGGGAGGCTCCTCTGCAAAACCTTAACTCTGTCTTCAGACCCCCACCCCCAGCTCCTCCCACCCGCACACACAGCCGGGCCCCCAGATATGGTCCAAAGTGAATCATTTCAATGCAGCCGGTCACTGCTGGGAAGGGAAAGGGGCTTCCCTCCCAAATCCATCCCAGTGGCAGGGGAAACCTTCCCTCTCCAGCGTGTGGCCCAGCCCTATGGATCCCTGGGACACGACCCTTCCCCAGAAACTGACTCCCCAGACCGGACATTGCATGGCCCCTGTGCTTGTGGAACGGGGCTCCAGAGCTGAGTCCCCACAATCCCCAGTATCACCTCATAATAGCCAGACCCTCAGTTCCCGTGTGAGGAAATACAGTCACTGCAGGGAGCTGTTCATTCCTCCCAGGGAGCCGAAAGTCTAATGAGGATCCCAGCGCCCTGGTGCCCGGCGCTGCACAGACACACTGGACGGGACACTCTGACTCCCGCACCCGGAGCCCGAGGGCGAGTCAGTCTGATCACTGACACACAGGAGTGTGTGTCTCTTATAAAGCGGGGCATGCAAATGAGGGAGACAGTTTCCTGTTTAAAACTCTGCCTCTCTCTGCCCAGGCTGCACCCGGAGACACAATCCGCAGCCCCCTGGCTCTGTGCAGTCACCAGCCAGTCCCCTGAGAACTTTCCCCTCCAGCACCTGGGAAAATGGGATTTTTGCTCCTTGTCATTGTCGCTGTAGCAGCTTTGGAAGGTATTTTCCTCCTCTGAAGACCTGGCAAAATTAGAAGATTATTGTCATATCGCTGTTTTTATACCGACATTAATGGCCTGTCTTTATTCCCAGGTGTCCGGTCCCAGACGCTGGTGGAGTCCGGAGGGGGTGTGAAAAAGCCCGGAGACTCTCTCCGCCTCTCCTGCAAAGCCTCCGGGTTAGACTTCAGCGGCTACTACATGAGCTGGGTCCGCCAGGCTCCCGGGAAGGGACTGGAGTGGGTCGCTGCTATAAGCAGCAGTGGGGGTAGTATAAACTACCTCGATGCAGTGAAAGGGCGATTCACCATCTCCAGGGATAACGGCAAGAGTGAGCTGTATCTGCAAATGACCGGCCTGAAGCCCGAGGACACCGCCCGCTATTACTGTGCGAGAGACACAGTGACACCAAACCGGTTTGTGATCGCACAAAAACCCAGGCTGCGGAATCGCCCTTCTCCCGGCGGCCGCGCGGGGGCAGCAGCGACACCCCCCGCTTCGGGCTCGGGCAGGAGACCCGGCACCCACAGAATCATAGAATATCAGGGTTGGAAGGGACCTCAGGAGGTCATCTAGTCCGACCCCCTGCTCAAAGCAGGACCGATCCCGGGTGAATGGAACACAAACCTCCAGTCTGTTTTAACCCTTCCGTTCCCAAGCAACGTATTTCCTCTTCCTGCCCAGAGCCCCGCTGGGCCTGAGCTGCAGAGACCCCTCCCTTCATCTGTGAACTGCAATCCGGAGTGAGTCCTGTTCTGAGTCGCTCTCCCCTCGGAGACCTGGCACGTTGGCTCTGCCGGGGCCCATCTCTGTGTCAGACTCACAGAACAGCGTCTGTCAGTGTAAAGGGGACAAGCACGTTGGGGTTTGCATCAGACCCAAGGGATGGAGCGAATTGCCCCTGGGGCCAAATCCTCCGCTAGTGTAAAGTCACCGCAAGGGCTTTAAATAGACACGAGTTACTCCTGATTTACACCGGGGAGGCTCTGGCCCTTTCAGAAAACTGGGATGTTTATGGCATGAATGCAGCGGAAGGTGATTAGTTCATTATCACCGATGTGGGGCCCCTCACCGGGGCATCTCCGTCCTTCGCACGCGGTTATTGCCTTTATCCCCCCAACGCCGCCGGGAGGCCGGGGAACGATCACAGCCCCTGGTTCGGGTCGGGGGACTGAGGCAGAGAGAGATGGAGGCCGGGGTGTGGAAATGGGCCATTCAGGGTCCGGGCGGGGCTGGGGGGCAGAGATCACCCGGCGCCGGAATAAACCCCGCTCCGCTGCGCCGGGGGATGTGGCCCCGCCGGGACTTTCCAAAGCGGCTCCTGGGTTGTTTTCACCAACTGCCCTGTGGAAATCCCGGCCCGGACCCTCCGCTGGTGTCAGTGGGTGGAGCTGAGACATCCCAACCCCCAATAAAGTGCCCCCATGTCACAGAGTCACCATGGAGATAAAAGACCCCGCCCCTCAGCACCCGCTGGCATCACTCAGCCCAGCACTGGCCCGCAGGGTATTGGGGACAGTCAGGTGGCTAAGCGCTGTGGACAGGAACACGAAGGGGTTTAATGGGGTCACTTAGGGGGAGGCGGCTGCTGAGGGAGAAGTTGAGACCCGTGGGTGGGGGGTCAGGGGGGCCCTAGAGTCACAGAGCGCAGCTCCCACTGAATGAGATACGGCCCCGGGCTTTCCTAAGTGTCCCCTAGTGTTAGTTAGGTTCAAGGTAGGGATGAAGGGTGAGGGTCAGTGTTAACAGTCAGGGTTAGAACTGCATCCTCGGTAAAGTCAGGATTTGGGGCTTTAAGTAAGGTATTCATGTAGTTTTCCGGTTCAGACATAAATGAAGGTGGAGTTTATCCTCAGGATCACGGTTAGGTGGGGGAGCTGGAGGGATAAAGAAGATTCTCTTCTTATGGTCAAGTAGGAAGTTCCAACTGAGACATGGGTTAGATACCACAGAGAGAAAGCGCCGCCTCTTCTCTCAGCCCCACACAAAGAAACTGAGTTCGGGCTAGGAAATGGCGGGTGTCTCTTATAAGGAGCGGGCCATGCAAATGAGGGTGAGAGTTTCCTATTTAAATCTGTCCCTCTCTCTGCCCAGGCTGCACCCGGAGACACAATCCGCAGCCCCCCGGATATCTGCAGTCACCAGCCAGTCCCCTGAGAACTTTCCCCTCCAACCTCAGGGGAAATGAAGCTTTGGTTGTACCTGGTTCTCATTGCAGCATCTCCGGAAGGTCCATTCTCCCTTTCCATGGGTTGGATGTACTGGGGAGGTGCGGGATTATTGCCCGAGGTACTCATGTTCCCCATAATTAATTGTTATTCCCAGGTGTCCGGTCCCAGGTGCAGTTGGTGGAGCCCGGAAGGGATGTGAAAAAGCCCGGAGACTCTCTCCGCCTCTCCTGCAAGGCCTCCGGCTTCACTTTCAGCAGCGACTGGATGAGCTGGGTCCGCCAGGCTCCGGGAAGGGGCTGGAGTGGGTCGCCCAGATTCACGGCTGTAGCATATACTACAGTGACTCGGTAAAAGGGCGATTCGCCGTCTCCAGAGATGACCCCAACAGCCTGTTGTATCTGCAGATGACCGGCCTGAAGCCCGAGGACACCGCCCGGTCTCAGTGAGCGAGAGACCCAGCGAGGGGAATCCCGACCGGGCTCACACAAAAACCCGAGCGGCAGAACCGCCCTTCTCCCGTGCGCCGCGCGGGGGCAGCACTTCCACAGACAGCCCAGCCCTGGGCACAGGAACGGGACCGACAACCAGAGTGAAAAACAAACCACTGAGCGGGGAGCTGCCTCACCTACCTCCTAGGACAGGGGTGGGCAAACTTCTTGGCCTGAGGGCCACATCGGGGTTCTGAAACAGCATGGAGGGCCGGGTAGGGAAGGCTGTGCCTCCCCAAACAGCCTGGCCACCACCCCCATCCACCCCATCCCACTTCCCTCCCCCTGACTGCCCCTGCCCGGCCCTGGACACAGGAACCCCATCCACACCCCTCTCCCTGACAGGCCCCCCGGGTCTCCCATGCCGATCCAACTGCCCCCTGCTCCCTGACTTTTGAAAAGTAACCCATCCTGGGATAAGAGGGAAGTCCTCTCATGGATCAATAACTGGTTAAAAGATGAGAAGCAAAGGGTAGGAATAAATTATCAGTTTTCAGAATGGAGAGAGATAAATAGTGGTATCCCTGAGGGGTCGGTACTGGGACCATTACTGTTCAACATATTCATAAATGATCTGGGGAAACGGGTAAACAGTGAGGCGGCAAAATTTGCAGATGATACAAAACTATACAAAACAGCAAACGGCGCAGCAGCTAACAAAAGGAGTTTGCCTGCGATCTGCCTGAGAGGAGGTACGCTAAGGGCTGCATTAAGGAGGCTGTGTTGGTGAGTATCTGAGTGTTTGTTGTGAGGACAGTGTGACTGTGTGCTGTGTGCTTGATTGGTTGTTTGAAAAGGGTGAGAACTGGGTGTGCTTTGTTCCAGGTGAGCCTTAAGTGGGCCTGACTGCATAAAAAGCCAATCAGTTGCGAACCAGCTGAGCAGCGAACAAAAGGAGTTTGCCTGGGAGTTAGCCTGGGGAGAGCCCACTGAGGCTTACATCTTGCTGGATTCTCTGAGTAATTACTACAACTCCTGAGGAAGCTCGTAGAAGGAAGGTAATATGGATGGGGGGTGTTCAGCTGTTGTGACCTGCGCTGCATGTGCCATGTTTGTCTTTCTTCCACAAGACAGATGCGACTTTGTCTGTACCAAGTGCAGGCTGCTCTCCATACTGGAAGAGAAGGTTCAAGGTCTGGAGCAACAGGTATCGACCCTGCGTTGCATAAGAGAAACTGAAGATTTCCTGGACGGATGTCAGGATAGGCTTCTATGGGCACAAGGTTCTGAAGATTCAGAGCAGGCTGCACATCGGGAACAGAAGGATGGTGAAGAAATTTGGCATCATGTGACCTCCAGAAGAAAAAAGGGGAAAGTCCATGTACCAGCAGGGCAGATACAGGTAAGTAACCGTTTTCATGTTCTCTCCACAGGTACTAATGTGGAGAGTGGACCAGATGATACGTCTGAGGGAAGGAAGCAGGAGACTCCGCCAATTGGAAGGCATGGGATGCACTGTCC
Organism: Eretmochelys imbricata; assembly: GCF_965152235.1. Classification (NCBI taxonomy): domain Eukaryota; kingdom Metazoa; phylum Chordata; order Testudines; family Cheloniidae; genus Eretmochelys; species Eretmochelys imbricata. The sequence continues at coordinate 39,943,787 of NC_135584.1, read as the reverse complement.
TAGGGTTGGGGGTTCCAAGACCACCGCTCCCAAGAGAAGGAGGCGGGTGGTGGTGGTCGGGGACTCTCTCCTCAGGGGGACTGAGTCATCTATCTGCTGCCCCGACAGGGAAAACCAAGAAGTCTGCTGCTTGCCGGGAGCTAAGATTTGCGATGTGACGGAGAGACTGCCGAGACTCATGAAGCCCTCGGATCGCTACCCCTTCCTGCTTCTCCACCAATGGGCACCAATGATACTGCCAAAAATGACCTTGAGCGGATCACTGCAGACTATGTGGCTCTGGGAAGAAGGATAAAGGAGTTTGAGGTGCAAGTGGTGTTCTCGTCCATCCTCCCCATGGAAGGAAAAGGCCTGGGTAGAGACAGTCGAATCATGGAAGTCAACGAATGGCTACGCAGGTGGTGTCGGACAGAAGGCTTTGGATTCTTTGACCATGGGATGGTGTTCCAAGAAGGAAGAGTGCTAGGCAGAGACGGGCTCCACCTAACGAAGAGAGGGAAGAGCATCTTCGCAAGCAGGCTGGCTAATCTAGTGAGGAGGGCTTTAAACTAGGTTCACTGGGGGAAGGAGACCAAAACCCTGAGGTAAGTGGGGAAGTGGGATACCGGGAGGAGGCATGAGCAGGAACAAGTGAGAGGGGAGGGCTCCTGCCTCATACTGAGAAAGAGGGGCGATCAGCAGGTTACCTCAAGTGCCTATATACAAATGCACGAAGCCTGGGAAACAAGCAGGGAGAACTGGAAGTCCTGGCACAGTCAAGGAATTATGATGTGATTGGAATAAGAGAAACTTGGTGGGGCAGTTCACATGACTGGAGTACTGTCATGGATGGATATAAGCTGTTCAGGAAGGACAGGAAGGGCAGAAAAGGTGGGGGAGTTGCACTGTAAGAGAGCAGTATGACTGCTCAGAGCTCAAGTATGAAACTGCAGAAAAACCTAAGAGTCTCTGGATTAAGTTTAGAAGTGTGAGCAACAAGGGTGATGTCATGGTGGGAGTCTGCTATAGACCACCGAATCAGGGGGATGAGGTGGACGAGGCTTTCTTCCGGCAACTCGCAGAAGTTACTAGATTGCAGTCCCTGGTTCTCATGGGAGACTTCAATCACCCTGATATCTGCTGGGAGAGCAATACAGTGATGCACAGACAATCCAGGAAGTTTTTGGAAAAAGTAGGGGACAATTTCCTGGTGCAAGTGCTGGAGGAACCAACTAGGTTCAGAGCTCTTCTTGACCTGCTGCTCACAAACCGGGAAGAATTAGTGGGGGAAGCAAAAGTGGATGGGAACCTGGGAGGCAGTGACCATGAAATGGTCGAGTTCAGGATCCTAACACAAAGAAGAAAGGAGAGCATCAGAATACAGACCCTGGACTTCAGAAAAGCAGACTCTGACTCCCTCAGGGAAGTGATGGGCAAGATCCTTTGGGAGAATAACATGAGGGGGAAAGGAGTCCAGGAGAGCTGGCTGTATTTTAAAGAATCCTTATTGAGGTTACAGGGATAAACCATCCCGATGTGTAGAAAGAATAGTAAATATGGCAGGCGACCAGCTTGGCTTAACAGTGAAATCCTTGCTGCTCTTAAATACAAAAAAGAAGCTTACAAGAAGTGGAGATTGGACAAATGACCAGGGATGAGTATAAAAATATTGCTCTGGCTTGCAGGAGTGAAATCAGGAAGGCCAAATCACACCTGGAGTTGCAGCTAGCAAGAGATGTTAAGAGTAACAAGAAGGGTTTCTTCAGGTATGTTAGCAACAAGAAGAAAGTCAAGGAAAGTTTGGGCCTCTTACTGAATGAGGGAGGCAACCTAGTGACAGAGGATGTGGAAAAAGCTAATGTACTCAATCCTTCTTTTGCTTCTGTCTTCACGAACAAGGTCAGCTCCCAGACTACTGCACTGGGCAGCACAGCATGGGGAGGAGGTGACCAGCCCTCTGTGGAGAAAGAAGTGGTTTGGGACTATTTAGAAAAGCTGGACGAGCACAAATCCATGGGGCCGGATGCGTTGCATCCGAGAGTGCTAAAGGAGTTGGCGGATGTGACTGCAGAGCCGTTGGCCATTATCTTTGAAAACTCATGGAGATCAGGGGAGGTCCCAGATGACTGGAAAAAGGCTAAATGTAGTGCCCATCTTTAAAAATGGGAAGAAGGAGGATCCTGGGAACTACAGGCCAGTCAGCCTCACCTCAGTCCCTGGAAAAATCATGGAGCAGGTCCTCAAGGAATCAATCCTGAAACACTTAGGGGAGAGGAAAGTGATCAGGAACAGTCAGCATGGATTCACCAAGGGAAAGTCATGCCTGACTAATAATTGCTTTCTATGACGAGATAACTGGCTCTGTGGATGAAGGGAAAGCAGTGGACGTGTTGTTCCTTGACTTTAGCAAAGCTTTTGACACGGTCTCCCACAGTATGCTTTCCAGCAAGTTAAAGAAGTCTGGGCTGGATGAATGGACGATAAGGTGGATAGAAAGCTGGCTAGATTGTCGGGCTCAACGGGTAGTGATCAATGGCTCCATGTCTAGTTGGCAGCCTGTATCAAGTGGAGTGCCCCAGGGGTCGGTCCTGGGGCCGGTTTTATTCAATATCTTCATTAATGATTTGGAGGATGGTGTGGATTGCATCCTCAGCAAGTTTGCAGATGACACTAAACTGGGAGGAGTGGTAGATATGCTGGAGGGTAGGGATAGGATACAGAGGGACCTAAAAATTGGAGGATTGGGCCAAAAGAAATCTGATGAGGTTCAACAAGGACAAGTGCAGAGTCCTGCACTTAGGACGGAAGAATCTGGAGCAAAGTCACCAAAATATAGTCCAACACACAAATGTTTATTTAACGTGCCCCTCGCTTTTCCCTCCACCACACCCCACTCACCGGTGTTGTCCTTGGTCAGTGGAGACTCAGAGTTCAGAGGTGCTTTCACATGAGTTCATCTCCCAGGTGGGGGGTAAGAAGGCACCTTGCTCGTTCCTCCAGCTGCTCATGGTCGCTCTGGCCACTGCTGTTTGTTGTGCCACCGTTCACTCCACCGCTCTGTTGCCAATGGCCCTGCGCTGTCACCTTCTGCTGCCACCAGCCACTGTGACCTCTGCGAGTCGGTCTCTTGAGGTCCCACTAGCTCTCAGTGATTTCAACTGAGCTCTCAGTGGGGGAACCTTGCGGCTGGTGCAAGCTGGGCCGTCTCTTCCACAGAAACACTGTCCCACAGCAGATCTGAGCACTTAGACCTGATTCTCAGTGATTTCAGCTGTAGTGGTGACTTAACAAAAACAAAAGACAATTTATGAAGCCTAATCAGCTCTGTCTTTAAACAGTGGAGAGGGGCAGGTCAAATAGTACTTGTGACTCAACCAGACCATTAAGGAAAACAGCTGTCCCCACCCTCTCTCTTGATGCCTTCAACCAGCACAGGCGAAGTACAGTTCTACTGCCCTTTACTCAGACAATAAGAATAACATTTCATTCCCCCCCCCCCGCCCAATTCAAGTGATTTGTAACCCAACCCCAGCCAAAATCTATCACTTGGGCAACACAGCTCAGTTTGCTGGATACCTAGGTAGATTAGGTGTGGATGTAAATACAGTCTGGTCCTGAAGCCTTTCTCCCCAACCCTCAGCTCATCACTAGCTGTCAGCGAGAGCTCATTTAGACTTTGCTTACAAATCACAATTTGAAATTATTAGGTTGGCCAACATCACTGTAAAGAATGCACTGACGTTGTCATAAAAAACAACAGCTGTATAAGGAAGCTAGTCTTTGTTCATACTTTTCAAATCTATTATACTTTTTCAGATACACATATTTTAACATACACTTTATATGCTTTTAAAGTGTGTATTAATGTTTCAATTTCAATTCAAATTTCCAAACAGTCTCTAAATTGGAATGTAACTAGTTCACAAAACTGGTGGGGGTGGGGGTGTTGGAGAAAGTGGGGGGGGAGGTGTACACGTCCCCAAGGGGGGTGTTGGGAAATCACCTGCAAACTCAGTCATGTGAAACATGGATAGCGCATGAAAGCAGAAAGCGGTGTGTGCACTAAAATGCACGATTGTGTGTATGTACAGATCAAAAGAAGAAAGAACACATGAACATTTTAAAAAATGAAGAAAAACAGGAATGAAGGCTGCAGCGTGCCTCTGTGCTACACAAAAGATGGTGGCATTGTGGCTATTTCCAGCTAAGGGGAAGGCTAGGCCTGATGTCACTCCTAGGAGAGTGCAATACGGGTATGAGCTTGGCAGGATTGCTTCAGGACACTGCTGTCTCCGACCTCACATTATTCCTGATTTTATTGGCAGTGAGATTATGTATTTATGTAAATAAGTTCTGAAGACACACTCAGAATTTTACCAGTAGCAGCTGGCCAGCAAAACGCTGCTTTAGGAGACTGAGAGCAGGCTTACTCATAGAAATACTAATTTTACAAGTGCAATTATCGTTTTTTTCTCAGCCCTGGCCTCCTGCCTGCCAGTAATGAACAATTAGTGAAGGGTAAGGCTAGGCTAAGGGTATTTGTGTAGCCAGATGTGTATATTTTTGTCATATTTGAAGGAAAATGTCTATAGAGAGAATCTTCCCCCCCCCCCGCCATCTCCTTTATTTATCAACCAACTTTGAAAAAAAATTCAAATAGGTTCATTTTTTTTTCCTTTTAGAGGCTCCTCCTATTGCAAACCCCTAAACTGTAGCTTGGTTAGTTTACACCTTAATCCGGCCCTGGGTAACTCTCTCTATTCACTGATTTCATGGCGGGCAGAAGACAGAGCAGAAGGGAACATTCCGTGTGACAGCGGGACCCTGAAATCCACCTGCTAGGAGACTGAACAACGCGATGCTGCGTCACAAGCCTCCTAGGTACCCCCGTTATTATTGTCCCCACCCCCTGGCCCATGCAAATGAGCTCCACGGGGCCCGGTTCATAGCCCAGCCGCAGGCCGCTCACCCCGCACAGAGCGAGCGCCAGGCTTCAGCTTCTCATCCCTCCTGGCCATTCCTTTCATAGCCGCCAGCCGCAGACATGACGCCCAGCCTGGCCATCGCCTTCCTCCTGCTGCTCCCAGCGGGTACGGGCGGGATCTGCGCTGCTGCTGGGCGTCCGTTACCGCATCTTCCCTAATAACTGAGCCGTGGCAACCACTGTAATATTTCCCCTTCATTTCCTCCTCTGCAGATGTCTATTCCCAAATCAGCCTGGTGGAGTCCGGTGGGGAATCAAGAAGCCCGGGGAGACCCTCAGTCTGACCTGCACCGTGTCCGGATTCTCTCTCATTAGCGACGGGGTGCAGTGGGTTCACCAGCCAGCGGGGAACGGGCTGGAATGGATGGGAGGGATCTGGGGTGGTGGAAGCAATAACTATAACGATGCTCTCAAAAGTCGCCTCGCCATCACCAGAGACACCTCCAAAAGCCAAGTGTTCCTGCAGCTGACCGGCCTGCAGCCCGCAGACACCTCGGTGTATCACTGTGCCAGAGACAGACACACAGTGAGGGGGAACCGATCAGAGCCCGCACTGAAACTGACCGTGCGGAGAGCCAGCCTGCCTGTGAGAGCCGCCGGGAGCAGCAGCTGCCAGCCCCGCGCTCTCTCTGCTTCCTTAGGTGTTTGCTTCTTGCGGATTCCCCTGAAAGTTACAAGCCCTCCTGAATTAAACCCCGTATCATCCCAAGTCACACAGTGAATCAGAGACACCAAGATTGAGAATGGAACCCAGGAGTCCTGACTCCCACGGCCCTGCTCTACCAATTTGTCTCTCGTTCTGCTCAGAAGTGAAAGGAAAGACCCCAGGACTATTCATAGCTAGACTCATTCTGTAGCAAGCAGCTTATTCTTCCCTCCCGTGCCTGGGGAAATAAACAAGGAGTCTTTTTATCGGGGCCTGTTGTAGATCCTAGAGTCCGACTGTCATGAGCTATGGAACAGAGCCCAGGCCTTCTGTTTGGTGGAGGACAAAGTCGGAGTCAATGGCTCAAGGACACACTGACTGAGAGCAAACAGCCAACACCTGACTCTGGCCCTCGGCCTGCACGGTGCTGAGCGGGCTAAATCTCTTCCCCTTCAGCCCATTGATAAATCTCTGGGGGTGAAATTCATCCTAGTGCTGAGAGCCCAGCACAAAGGCCTGAGCCCCTAGTGAGCCCCACCTCAGCATGACGTGTCCTTTTAATATATCACAGGCCCTGTCCTGTCATCTTTACAAGACCCAACTTCTCCGGTTTTACCGCATTTCCCCTAAGGTTTTGCCTTCTCTGTCTCTGTGCCCCAGATTCAGCCTCATAGAACCAATTCATGACAAAATAAATGTTTACTGAGATCCACTTTGAGACGTGCACTCCGTGCCTCAGTTACACCGTCACCTCCAAACACAAGGCAGAGTTCACCCAGAGGAATTTCCCAAACCCATGCAGATGCGTAGAGATGAACAATCCAAATTATCCCCTGCTCTACTCCACGTGGTCCATTTTAATCTCTGCAAAGCAGATGGGCTGTGGGCCTCTTCTGATGTTCAGCGCATCCTACACTTTCAGAACAGGAACAAGTTTCACCTCCCATTTCTAGAGTCGACATCAGCTGATACACAGAACAGGGGCAGAAGCCAGTGTCAGCTCTGACTGAGAGCAGGATATGGAAATAGGGTTGTTTAGCTCCCTGCTTGAAACCTGCCTTTCCCCAGACCCTGCAGCTCTTGGACTGAGAAGCCAGAGACTTTTGGGGCTGAGCAGTGAAAGAGTTAATCCCTGGAGATTCCCCGACCCAGGCAGAGAAATGCGATTTTGGCTCCATCTCTTCCTCACTCCCGCAGGGCTCAGAGGTGATTTTCTCCCCGACAACAGCGGAGGTTCCTGAGATTTCTTCTCGGCCGCAATCTCCTGATTCTTAATGTGCCTTGATTTGCAGGTGCCCGGTCGCAGGTGCAGCTGGTGGAGTCCGGAGGGGGTGTGAAAAAGCCCGGAGACTCTCTCCGCCTCTCCCGCAAAGCCTCCGGCTTCACCTTCAGCAGCCACTGGATGGACTGGGTCCGCCAGGCTCCTGGGAAGGGACTGGAGTGGGTCTCGGTAATTAGCGGAGGGGAGGGGGCAGCACATATTACCCCGCTTCAGCCCGGGGTCCCTTCACTGTCTCCAGAGACACCTCCAGCAGCCTGCTGTACTTGCTAATGACAGGCCTGAGACCCAAGGACACCGCCCGGTATCCTTGTGCGAGAGACACCGTGAAACGAGACCGATGAATGTTAATAGAAAAACCCACGCTGCAGAATCTCATTCTCCGGTTCGACGCTTGGGAGCAGCAGATCCACAAACAATTCACCCCGGGGCACGAGAATGAGAGGGACACCAAAATGAATAAGAGCCTGCCATCAGGTTTTCACCTTATAATTCACTGGCTATGGCCCCCATTGCTGCACAAAATCTGGATGGGCCGGCGGACCAGGGATCATTCAGCTCCTGGATAAACCCTACTCAGCTCCAACCCGAAATGTGGGGAAGGGCTGGGAATTTTTTAAGCGGCATCATGGATTTATTCACCCACCTCAGATCTCAGGTTCACAGCCCAGGATCTCTGCCTTGTAAAAGGGCAGAACTAAAGATCCAGCCCACAATATGTTTCCACGATTTAATGCAGTAACCATAGAGATAAAGGACCCCACACCTCCGCCCTTACTTACCTGAATCAGCCCAGTGCTGCACAGGGGAGAGTCCGGCGCCTAGGGATTCTGGGGTGGAGCACAACTGCGTGTCAAGTGTTGGTGAAGGGTTAAAGGTGACTAGGATCAGAGTCTAGAGAGGAGAGGGCTGGAGTTATTATCGGGTGCTGCTGCTATATGGACTTTGAATTTTCCGTCTGAATCTCTCTGTTCCCAGCTCATGCACCATAAGAACGGCCCTACTGGGTCAGACCCACCGAGTCCAATATCATGTCTTCTCACAGTGGCTAATACCTGGTGCCCCCAAGGGATTGAACAGATCAGGCAATCAAGTGATTCATTCTCTGTCACTCAGTTCCAGCTTCTGGCAAACAGACGCTAAGGATACCTGACTAACAGCCATTGATGGACCTATCCTCCATTAACTAACCTAGTTTTTTTTTTTTTTTTGAACCCTGTCGTATTTTGGCCTTCACAACATCCTCTGGCAAAGAGTTCCAGAGGTTGACTGTGTGTTGTGTGAAGAAATACTTCCTTTTGTCTGTTTTACACCTGCTGCCTATTAATTTCATTCGGTGACCCCTAGTTCTTGTGTTCTGAGAAGGAGTAAATAACACTTCCCTCGTTACTTTCTCCGCACCAGGCAGGATTTTATAGAGATCTCTCATCTCCCCCACTTAGTCGTCTCTTTTTCCAGCCCCAGTTTTGTTAATCTGTCCTCAAATGGAACCTCTTCCATACCTCTAATTTTTGTTGCTCTTTTCTGTACCTTGGTATGCAATAGTGGAATATTAAACACAATCACTAATATTAAATATGGGCTTTTAAAAAACAACATAACATAAATATAAGGGGATTCAGGATGGGAGCAGGGAGGGTCTCTCCATTTTCTTTGGTTATTATTCTCCTTATTATTATCCCTCCTGGGCAATAGGCAACAGGAACCACCATTCAAATGTCAGTTCTTGCCTGTGGCTCATAATGTGGGGAGGCAGGAAGGCAGGAAGAATGTCAGAGCAGGGCTCGATCCTGTCCCTAGGAACCAATCCTGGCAGGAATTTCAACCACTCTCTCACCACGATGGCGGGTGATAAAAGGAATAGCAGGGTGACCCATGTGGAGACAGCCAGGACCGGGCAAGTTTTCTGAAGGCATCTGGGGCAATACCAAAGCTGAGAACCTACCAAACCCTACAGGGATTCGAATCTCTTCCAGTCCTTATTTCTTTAGTGGCTGGTTTTGCTCCTTCTCTTGACTCAGATAGCAATCTCAGCCAGGGAAGGAGTCTATGCTTCTAAAAAGGAGCGGGGTGTGCAAATATGGGTGTCAGTTTCCTGTTTAAACCCTGTCTCTCTCTCTGCCCAGGCTTCACCCGGAGAGACAATCCGCAGTCCCTTGTGTCTGTCCAGCTACGAGTGTCTGTCCAGCTACCGTGTGTCTCTCTAAGAACTTTCCCCCTCAAAGAGAAGAGAAAATGGGACTTAGTTTTTCTTATAGCAGCCTTGGAATGTATTTTCTCACTATAAACACATTTCAGAGTCAGGTTTGTTAAATCTCTTCTTATGATGTCAGAGTGCATCATTATTTGCAGGGGTCTGGTCGCAGGTGCAGCTGATGGAGTCCGGAGGGGGTGTGAAAAAGCCCAGAGATTCTCTCCGCCTCTCCTGCAAAGCCTCCGGGTTCACCTTCAGCAGCTACCAAATGCAATGGATCCTGCAGGCTCCCGGGAAAGAGCTGGAGTGGGTCTCCCTCATTTACACTGACGGAAGCGAAAGGTATTACTCAGATGCAGTGAAAGGGCGATTCTCCATCTCCAGGGATAACTCCAAGAGTGAACTGTATCTGCAAATGACCGTCCTGAAGCCCGGGGACAGGACTTTGTTGTATTCCTGGGCAAGAAAGGGCACGGTGGAACGAGACCTCTTGCTACTAACACAAAAACCTGGGCTGCAGATTCTCCCGTGCGCCGCCTGGGGGCAGCAGCTCCACAAGGCAAACAGCCTGCGGCACGGGCAGGACCCTGGCTCAGTGTATGTGTGTGTCGGGGGATGGGGGTACTGCTGTAGTTCCCTGGCAATGTCACCCCTTGCTGCACATAGCCGCACTGGGGCCTGCCGTGCAGAGACCATCGGACTCCCCCCTAAACCCTGCTCAGCTGGGATTCCTGTGGTAAAAGCCACCCTCCCCCGTGGCAGGCGGGGAACGTTCACTCTCCTCCTGGCCATTACTATCTCAGACTCACTGGACAGTGGCTGTCGCCTCAGAGAGCCGAAACGGGTGATGGGGCTGATCTACAGCCCTTGGGAACCAATGAAACTCTCGCCTCTGATTTCACAAGGGTTTGGTTGTTGTGGCCTTAAGAAGGACCTTACACGGTGAGAGCAGATCCACAGCTGGAATCAGTGACCACAGACCCGCTGGATTCCACACAGCAGCGACCCCTATTTATGCCAGCGGACCTTTCGCTGACTTTCCGTAGTAGGTGGTTTCTCCACAAACTGGTGATAGCCACCGTAGCCCCTGACCGGGAGCCGCCCTGGCAGACCCAATTAATTCACTATCTCTCTATGTTGAAACCTGAGGTTGTACAGGTCAGTCTGAGGGATTCTCCAGGCTTCTCCACATCCCCTCCCGACTCCACCAGCTGAACGCCTGACAGGACACCAGGGAATAAACGCAAAATAAAATCATGTCCGTGTGAATTGCCAACAACACAACATTCCGCTGAGTCTCTTATCCATACAGCCAGGGGCAGAAAATACCTTCTAAAGCGGCTGCAACGAAACCTAAATGGAGCCAAAGATTCATTTTCCCTGGCGTCGGAGGGGAAAGGTCTCTGGTGGATCGGTTGGTAACTGCACAGACTCAGGGGACTGCGGATTTTCTCAGGGTGCAGCCCTGCAGAGAAAGATTTAAACAGGAAACTCTCACCATTATTTGCACACACACACCCCGCCCCGCTTATAACAGATAAAACTCCTTCCCAGTAGATGATTTGATTATTGCCTTTGTTGGTCCATTCCCTCTGAAGCTCCTGGCATTGGCCACTGTCAGAAGACAGGACACTGGGCTACGTGGACCATTGGTCTGACCCAGTATCACCTTTCTTCTGGTCTTATGATCTCAGGTCTTGGTGTGAGGATCCAAAAGTAGGAGCTAGACCGGGGTGGGCACACTTTTTGGCCTGAGGGACACATCTGGGCATGGAAATTGTATGGTGGGCCATGCATGCTCATAGAATTGGGGGTTGGGTGCGGGAGGGGGTGAGGGCTCTGTCTAGGGCTGCGAGCTTTGGGGTGGGGCTGGGATGGAAGGGTTCAGAGGGCGGGAGAGGAACCAGGGCTGGGGCAGGGGGTTGGGGTACGGGAGGCTCAGGGGTGCAGGCTCCAGGTGGCACTTACCTCAAGCAGCTCCCAGAAGTAGCGGTACATCCACGCTCCCACTCCTATGCTGAGGCACAGCCAGGCAGCTCTGCGCACTGCCCCATCTGCAGGAACAGCCCCTATAGCTTCTGTTGGCCATGGTTCCTGGCCAAAGGGAGCTGCGGGGTAGCTCCTGGGGCAGGGGCAGCACGTGGAGCCCCCTGGATGCACCTACATGTAGGAGCTGGAGGGGGGCCATGCCGCTGCTTCCAGGAGCCGCATGGAGTTGGGCTAGCCCCAGGCCCTGCTTCCCAGTGGGAGCTCAAGGGCCAGATTAAAACATCTGGAAGGCCGGATGTGCCCCCCAGGGCTTAGTTTGCCCACCACTGAGCTAGACCCACTACTGGAGAAAAAAGGAGTGGAAAATATTTGAACTCCTCAAGGGTTTAACAGACTCTTGGCCTTGGGCGTTGCCCCAGCAGCGTGCTAAATGGCATGTGCTCTGTCTACAGGCCCAGCCCTGATACCCCTGAAGCGGACATGACTCTCCTCCTCTCAGTCAGGGAAATGTCTTTAATTTCTGTCAGGGTCTGACAGCATGACAAGGAACTTGCCCTGCTCTCCCATGCTTTCTGCTTTCTCACTTCCCCACATTTTCAAATACAGGCAAGAACAGATATTGGAAAGGTGTTTCTTGGTATCCAGTTCACAGAAAAAAAAGTCGAAAGTCCTCACCTTCCTGTTCTCCCCACCCCTCCCCAGACATCCTCTTCTGTGTTTCTGATATTGTTTTTGAAAGTGCAGATTTCATATTTTCATTGTGTGCACAGTGTTCTGTTATTGTCATGGCTGGGGTGCATCAGCCAGGGAGCAGACCTATGGAAAGGGGAATGAGCAGGTGAGCAGCCACCACACAAGGCCACTAGCCCTGCTCTCTCTGACCCTAATGAAACCTGACACCTCCCCTATGGGGCTGCTGCTTCTCTCTGCACAATCCCAATAAGCCCTACCAGACTTCCTCCCTGTACCCTTACTAGCCCACTGCCTTTAGCGCCAACCTTTGGTAGTTTCCTGTAATTAAGAGCAGCCGATCCATGGTTACTGTGTTAAATAGCTGGATCTTTACCTCCCCCTTGGACAGCAGCAGAAATGCTGGACTGTGATTGCGAAATATGAGGTGGGTTCCTTTAGCCATGAGGCCCCTTTGAAAATCCCAGCCCTGCGCTATATTTCCAGTAGGGACTGAATGGTCTCTGCCAGGCCCGCTGACAGGCGGTGGCTAAGGGGGCAATTGCCCAGGGGCCTCTGAGCCCAGTGCTCACACTCAGGTCAGTGGGGATAGTCACGTGACCAAGGGTTCATAGATAGCATCGTTGGAACCACTCAGAGAGAGACTGAGGCAGAGGGAGAAGTGGACGTGGATTGGGGAGAGGTCGGGGGCAGGAAAGACACAGAATGGGGCTCCCACTGAATCAGATAGAGCCTAATCCTTCTGTATGAGAGGGGGAGCCATGTTAGTCTGTATCCACAAAAACAAGGAGGAGGTCGGTGGCACCTTAAAGACTAACCAACTTTTGTGGGCAAAAAGCCCACTTCTTCAGACACAGTGGGTTTTTTTGCCCAGGAAAACTTATGCCCAAATAAATCTGTTAGTCTTTAAAATGCCACCTGACTCCTCCTTGTTTTTGCAGATCCAGACTAACACGGCTACCCCTCTGATACTTGTCACCATGCAAGGCACTGAATTTAGTGATATGAAGTGGAATCCTTCTGTGAAAGTCCCACCCCAAACTAAATTTAGGGTTAAGATACATTCTAGATTTAGGGTTCTAGTTGTGGTTTAAGAGTTCTAATAGCGTTACATTTAGAGTTTTGACTTAAGAGATAAGGTATTAATTTGTGTTGCAAGTTACTCTTAAAACTTAAGCATCAGAGGGGTAGCCATGTTAGTCTGGATCTGTAAAAGCAGCAAAGAGTCCTGTGGCACCTTATAGACTAACAGCATGAGCTTTCATGGGTGAATACCCACTTCGTCTGATGCATGTCACTTAAAACTTAGCGTGACACATCATGTTTAATATTAGGGCCAGATTTAGTATTACAGTTAAGATTATGGCAAACGTTAAAAAAATTAAGGGTATTTGTTACCCTTAGAATTAGGGATCTAGTACAAATCTTGGTTTGTGTTCAGTTAAGTGTTAAATATTGGTTAGACTTTGTCGTTAGGTTTAAGGTCAGGCTTTACTTTTAGTGACAAGGTAAGGATGGAGGGTGAGGGCTAGTATAAAAGTCAGGATTAGAATTTACATTTAGGATTAGAATTACGTTAAGGGGTAAAGACAGGATTTAGGGATGCAACTAAGGTACTCATTTAGCTCTCAGGTTCATAGCAATATAAAGGTTAATGTTCGGGTTTATCCTTAGGGTTAGGGTTAAATGTGGGAGTTAGGGAGAGGAGAAAGAAGATGAGAACTGGGCTCTTGATCGTCACCCAGGAAGCTTAAATCCAGTGGTGCTGGCATCCCGACTGGGAGAGGAGTGTTACCCCAGAGATAAATTGCCAGCTCTTCTCTCAGACACACAAAAGAAACTGAGTTCGCTCTAGGAAATAATTGGAGTCTCTTATAAGAAGGGAGATATGCAAATAGGGGGAAGAGTTTCCTCTTTAAAGCTGTTTCTCTCACTTCCACGGCTGCACCCGGACAGACAATCTGCAGCCTCTGTCTCTGGCCACTCACCAGACAACCTCCCTGAAAACTCTCCTCTCCAAACACAGGGACAATGAGACTTTGGTTATATTTTGTTCTCATTGCAGCAGCGTGTGAAGGTATTTTTCCCTTCTAGTGTGTTGGATAGTCAGGAGATTGTTATTCTGTTGCCCTAGATACTCATGTTCCCCTTAATTCATCTTTATTCCCAGGTGCCCGTTCGCAGGTGCAGCTGGTGGAGTCCGGAGGGGATGTGAAGAAGCCCGGAGACTCTCTCCGCCTCTCCTGCAAAGCCTCCGGCTTCACCTTCAGCAGCTACTACATGGGCTGGGTCCGTCAGGCTCCCGGGAAGGGACTGGAGTGGCTCGCCTGGGTTCACGGTTCTAGCATATACGACAGTGACTCGGTAAAAGGGCGATTCACCGTCTCCAGAGATGACCCCAACAGCCTGCTGTACCTGCAGATGAACAGCTTGAAGCCCGAGGACACCGCCCGGTATTACTGTGTGAAAAACACAATGAGGGGAATCCCCATACTGTTCATACAAAAACTTGAGAGGCAGAATCTCCTTTCTGCCATAGGCCGCGAGGGGGCAGCACGTCCACAAACACTCCACCCCTGGGCACAGGAACGGGATCTACAGCCAGAGCGAATAAATCTCTCTCAGCAGGTTTGAGATCTCTGTATTCCCATATGATCATGTGTCCATAAAAACTGAAACAACTTGACTACTCGCATGCTTACATTGACACTTATCAGACACTGAAGTAAAAGTACAGACTGCGCAAGAGAAATATGTGGGGAACCAATTGTTCAAAGTATGATCATTAGAGCTTGGGTTTCCAAAGCTGCTACTGGATGAACTGGGTCCATCAGGCTCCTGGCAAGAGCCTGGAGTGGATCTCTCATATAAGGTATTGGGACAGCAGTACTGTACATTACTCCAGCTCAGTCCAAGGCCGATTGACCAGCTTCAGGGACAATCCCAACAACCCGCTACATCTGGAAATGACCAGCCTGAAAGACACCGCTCGGTATTACTGTGAGAGAGAAACAGTGAGGGGAAGCCACTGTGAGCTCGGACAAAAACCTCCCGTTGCAGTTGTGCAAAAGTGTGCGGTTCTCTTGGTTTTTCTTGGGTTTTTTCAATGGTTTGCATGCAGAGGGGGTGGGACTGTTTCCCTGGGTGTTACCAGTTTAAGAAGGTGATGGGAGAGGGAGTTTGTTGTTACAGAGGCCCGGCGATGGAACTTGGGACCCCAGCCAATGGCCTGGAGAATTGATACTCCAGCAACTGTTGACCAAGAAGCCCACCTCAGAAGTCACAGCCAGTTCTGGCCAGTGGGAGGACAATGGGCTGTGAAGAGAGGAGCCTGGTGACCTGACCTGCAGGTTCCAGCCAGAGGAAGACAGAGGACAGCTGAGAGGAGAGGATGCCTAGGCAATCCTGTTTACCTGGATAGAAGAAAATGGACAGAGGCGGGGCTTGGGGGAGGTGATATCAGATGCTCAGCTGGAAAGCACTGGGGGCTCGGTGACTGGAGAGAGGGAGAAGGCAGACTTCCACCTGGATGCAGGAGAGACCTAGAGATGCTGTGCTGAGGGAGGACAGGCTTGAGGGAGAGTTTCCTATGAAGAAGAGTTTCCTATGCTGTGTTCATATGCTCAGTAAACCCTCCTGTTTTACGCTGGCTGAGAGGCACTCCAGTCTTGAGAACAGGGTTGTGTTATTCCCTCTAGGAGTGGAGGCCCCGGGGGTCCAGAGCAAGTTATCCCAAGCGGAGTCTCTGACATGCTTCAAACCAAATCCACTGCTTCAGGTAGAATAAACAAACAAATGTATTAACTACAAAAGATAGATTTTAACTAATTATACCTCAAAGCACAACAAGTCAGATTTCGTCAAATGGAATAAAAGCAAAACACATTCTATGCTGATCTTAACACTTTCAATGCCCTTACAAACTTAGATGTTTCTCACCACAGTCTGGCTGGCTGCCTTTCACCCAGGCTCTCCTCTTTGACCAGCACTTCAGTCACTCCGTGTGGAGGTGGAAGAGAGAGGAAGAGTAAGGCAAATGTCTTTCCCTTTTATCATGTCCTTTCTTCCCTCTTGGTTTGCCCCCCACCTCTCTTCCGGTTCAGGTTAGCATTACCTCACTGTAGTCCCAAACTGACCAAGGGAAGGGGGGGTGACTCACTCAAGAGTCCAACAGATCCTTTGTTGCTGTCTAGGTCAGTGTCCTTTGTTCCTGTGAGGCTGGGCTGGGTTTGTCCCATACATGCTCTGATGAGGTGTGAACTGCCCCTCTGTTCCTGGACAGTTTTGCCTGGCCTTGTTTTAAGCCATGAGGACACATTTTCAGCCTCATAACTAGATACAGTAAATTATAACCTATAACCTTACTATAACAACAGTGCTCAGTGCATCATGAGCCTTCCAAAGACACCCGGCATGACAAACTTTGCATTGGATACCACACAATCATCTTACAAGAGTGAACATGGGCATGCAGGGCGTTCCCTCGAGATAGAGTGTCACAGTATATCTTATGTGCAGTCTAAACTGAGGAAGCACAAGAAACAATTTCAAATCCCACCTGATGTCCAACCAGATCTTCTTCCAAATAGAACTTTATTCACTGCAATAGCCATTATTGCTTGGAAGGCTGTAAAATATTACATGACTCTCTTTGTTCTGCCCTATAAAGTAACTCACCACAACTAACCTTAGAATTAAATTCTATCCATCCACAGCTAAGATTTATTCTTAAGAGTTTAGAGTTTACCTTAGGGAAGGATTAAAGTTTAGAGTTAAGATTGGAGCTATGTTTAGGGTTAAAAGAGTGGCTAAGGGTAATAATTAGGGTTAGTCTGACAGGATGTAGAGATAGGGTACACATTTGGATTAAGGGTAGGAGTTAAAGATAAGTGTTTGAGCTTAGGGTTAGGGTTAGTTTACACATTTTATTTTCGCTCAAGTTTAGAGTTATAGCTTACTCTCAGAATTACAGTTGGAGTAAGGTTTTTAGTAATAGTGTGAACAATTCAGTTTGGGTGAGTTTTAAAATTTAGGGTTAGAAATTACCTTTATGGTGGTTAGGGTTAGGCTCGGGATATACTATTAAATTGAAGGTATAAATTCAAAATCAATGTAGGGTAAAAATCAAAAGATGGGGTTAGAGTTTACTCCTAAAGTTAGAGGTACGTTTAGGGCTAGAGTAAAGATTTAGGGTAAGATTAGGTTTCACATTTCCTTTTAGTATTATGGTAAATGTTAAACTTGGGGTTAGGGTTGGGATAAAGAAGATAACAATTTGACCTCCTCAGAATGATGTAGGAAATGCAAAGCCAGTCATGCCCCAATCCCAACACTGCAGGAGGTTCTACAACAGAGGGAAAATCCAATCCAGCCCCTTCTCTCTGAGTCCCAGACAACGAAAACTGAGCTCGCTCCATGACAGAACTTGTGTCTCTTGTAAACAGGGCAATATGGAAATAAAAGTGAGAGTCTCCTCTTTAAATCTGTCCCTCTGTCTGCCTAGGCTGCACCCAGGGAGACAATCCGCAGCCCCCTGGGTCTGTGCCATTACCAGCCAGTCCACTGAGAAATTTCCTCTCGAGCAGCAGGAAAAATGAGTCTTTGTCTCCTAGTTTTCATTGCTGCAGCTTTGGAAGGTATTTTCTCCCCAGTAGATCTATTGAAGGGAGAGGGATTGTTCTATGAGTGATCAGGGTTAATCGGGGGAGAGGGGGGGCGACGGCAACAGGAGGGCCATTTGCCCTGGGCCTCAAACTCAAAGGGGGGCTCAAATTTAGACACGTCTTAATTTTTTGGCATTTGATAAGTTTCTCAACTTGTTTTTATGCGCATCCCTATCAGACCAAAATGTGACACACTCTCTCAGCTTAGAGCTGCAAATTTAAGAAATAAGAGCTGTGATTTGGTAAAAGACTTTTTTTTTTTTGTTAACTGATATAGATTTTGTCATATTAAAGAGTTAAAAATGTTCATAAATATTAACAAAAGATATATTCGTTCTGAAAGCATAAGATTAGACTGTGATGAACATGTTGTCTCAGATCAGCTGATTATATAAACAAACCATTACTAGTGGCTGGTACTGGATCAAGTGCATGTTGAAAGGTAGAGAATTGTTACATTTTAGTGTCTTTATAGTTTTATGTCTAGTTGACTAAGGAATTATTGATGTGTGAGAATTCCTCATTAGTATCTTCATAGGGCAGCTAAAAGAGGTGACAGGTTGATTGGTTGAGCCCTAGCTTGGTAGCTTGGCCATCATCATAGGCTTTCACAGTCTATTGGCCCAGATTGAAGGTGAAAACTTGTGACGACAATCTTGTATGGTGAGTTTCGTGAGGACACATGTTTGAAATATTTGAACATAATCCCTGTCTGTGTCTGTGTTTACTATATATATGTCATCCCTTTGTCTTCAGCTCAGCCTGTTATATGATATACTGCGTGCTTGGGTTTTGATTCAGTGCTAAGGATAATACCTTGTCTGACTGTTTCATTTTGTGTTCTTAATTAGTATTCCTTCATTTTAAGTCTTGTTAGCATTTGTGTATCATTCAGCATTTGTGTACATGTTTATGTAACACCCCCTGGTCGTCCCCACAGGATCAAACCTGGGAGCTCTGGAGCTTAGTGCATGAGCCTCTACTGCATGACCTAAAAGCCAATCATAGAAAAATCCCTCTCCCCTTCAATAGATTGATTAGGGAGGAAATACCTTCCATAAGCCCCAACAATGAAAACTAAATGGAGCCAAAGTCTCATTTTCCCTGGTGTGTTGGTGGGGAAAGTTCTCAGGGGACTCACTGGTCACTGCACAGATCCAGGGGGCTGCGGATTGTGTCTCCAGGTGCAGCCTGGGCAGAGAGAGGCACAGATTTAAACAGGAAACTGTCACCCTGTAACCGCCCGGTATCACTGTGCCAGATACACACCCTGCACAGTTAGGGGAAGCTGGTCTGAGCTCAGACAAAAACCTTCCATTGTGGTTATCAGAGAAAGTCCCAGAATGTTTGATGCTAACAGTCCACGCGCTGGGAGCTCACAAGAGAGAGTAATTTCCTCTGTTTGAAATGGGGAAAATGAACCCAGCTGTTCAGTCAGATCTAGACTCATAGGAGGGGGAGATACAGGGAACGGGGTGTCCCACACTAGGTGTAATGGGGATTCACTCAGTCCCAAATATAACCGTGTCTTAGTGGGTCACAAATGAGGGTGCCAATTTCAGGATGAACTGCTGAGAAATAGGGCAAACACAATCCAAAACTGGTGGTTATTCTTTTATAAGATATACCAAACCAGCCACAAAAGTAAACTCCTGTTTCACCACACTGGCTAACAAGAAAACATAAAGGCAGTTTCCTCAGGCATTCCAGTTCTTATATCACCACCAAAAACGCTGGATTCAGAGATGAGTGGTTCTTTACAATCTTTACAATCAGCCGAAAGCTTATGCTCAAATAAATGTGTTAGTCTCTAAGGTGCCACAAGTACTCCTTTTCTTTCTGCGAATACAGACTAACACGGCTGCTACGCTGAAACCTGTCTTTACAATCCATCTCACCAACTAATTTCTTCTGATCCCAAAGGACCAGCCACACACCCAGGTCAATATACAACTTAGATCTTACCCAAAAATCACACTGATGCCAATCCTACAGTATCTAAAATCTCAAGGTTTATAGAAAGAAAGAAAGAAAGAAAGAAAGAAAGAAAGAAAGAAAGAAAGAAAGAAAGAAAGAAAGAAAGAAAGAAAGAAAGAAAGAAAGAAAGAAAAGTTAAAATTAGTTAAACGAATCAAATACATTAAATAAATAGCAAAGTTCTTGGTTCAGGCTTGTAGCAGTGATGGGATAAACTGCTGGCTTGTTAAGTCTCTGGTGGCTTCCAAACCATTGGAAGGTCCTCAGTCCCTTGGTTAGAATGCTCCCATTAGTACAAGTTCATAGTCCAGAGGTTTGGACAGGAAGAGGCTTGAGCAGGAAAGAGGCAAAATGGAGATGTTCCAGCGCCTTTTATAGCTTCTGCCATGTGGAGGCAAATCCATTGCTTCAAACAAAGCCCTCAGCACAGCCAGTGGAAACTTAAGTAACAAGATGGATTTTGGAGTCACATGGGCAAGTCACATGTCCATGCATGATTTCTCTTAGTCACAGCAGAAGCCATTGCCGATGCCCCGGACAGAACGTTCACAGGAAAGTCCATTCAGTGTCGATGGACCGTCTCCCATGGTCCATGGTGAGGCAAGTGTTCCTTGATGAGCCACTTAACTTGGAATGCATCTGATGAAGTGAGCAGTAGCTCAGGAAAGCTTATGTTCAAATAAATTTGTTCGTCTCTAAGGTGCCACAAGTAATCCTTTTCTTTTTGTGAATACAGACTAACATGGCTGCTACTCTGAAACTTAACTTGAATAGTCCCTTCAAGATGTGCTGGCTAAATACCTTGTGGGTGTTACCTGGGAGCAAACATTTGAAATCCAGGTATAGAGCCAATACTGATAACTTCAGATTCAACCATACATGCTGACAGATAGCATCATCATAACCAGCAAATCATAACTTTTCTACTGACACCTTACTTGACACACCTTGTATGAGGTTTGTTGCAATTATATAACAGTGGTAGGAACAATGATCTACATGGTCCTATTTTACTCAGTCACAGGTGCGAAAAAGCCCAGAGATTCCGCCTTTCCTGCAAAGTATCCGGGTCCTGGCTGGGCTGGGTCCGTCATCTTCCTGGAAGGGGATCCGAATGTATCTCCGCCACAGACAGCTCTGGAAGCGGCACACATTTCCCCGATTCAGTGAAAGGCGACTTACCATCTCCAGGGACAACTATACAGACCTGCTGTATTCGCACATCAAGGGCTTGAGAAGCCAGGACACGGTCCGGTATCACTGTGAGAGACTCACTGACGGGGAAGCACAGACAAAAACCTTCCCTCGGAGCTGATGTTCTCCTGGCTGGGCGCCCAAGGTCTGTCAAAGGACGGGAGGTGCAGTAGGAGTGGAAATGTGATCGCCGACATGAATCTGGATCTTTAATAATCGTCTCCTTCAGAGCTGCCTGCATCCTCGCTTACGGAAGGACTCCCAGACACACGGCGCTTGCCAGCCCAGAGAAACTTAACTCTCCAGTGAGTGTCCCAGCCCAATGCAACCCTGTGACCCCACCCCACCCCTCCCCAGTCACTGACCCGACGTTCGCATAGGCAGGGGTTCCGGAGACCCTTTCCCGAAGACGGGATAAATTGATGACAATCAGGCCGAAAATTCAAAACCGAGGAATTGGGCTCACGCCCGGCAGCTGCTTCTTTCCCACTTTATACCCCACCGCACTGAGCTGGGCGCTGCACAGACCCACAGGAAGGGACGATCTGACTCCTCTCTGAGCTCTGGAACAAGCAATTCACAGCCTTCGGGGAAGGAGTTTGGTTCCATTATAAGCAGGTGTGAATATGCAAATAGGGCTGAGAGTCTCCTCTTTAAATCTGTCCCTCTCTCTGCCCAGGCTGCACCCGGAGAGAAATTCCGCAGCCCCCTGTGTCTGTGCAGTGACCAGCCAGCCCCCCGGGAACTTTCCCCTCCAGCACCAGGCAAAATGAGACTTTGGCTC
Organism: Eretmochelys imbricata; assembly: GCF_965152235.1. Lineage (NCBI taxonomy): Eukaryota > Metazoa > Chordata > Testudines > Cheloniidae > Eretmochelys > Eretmochelys imbricata. Next base: position 39,922,408 of record NC_135584.1, on the reverse strand, counting down.
GCAATTGTTTTCATTGTAGCAGCTTTGGAAGGTATTTTGTTCCCCCCGCTTAAATGGCAGAGCCCAAAGACTAGAACATTTTTGCTGTTTTCACACCAGTATTTGTAACATGCCTTTATTTGCAGGTATCCGGTCCCAGGTGCAGCTGGTGGAGTCCGGAGGGGATGTGAAGAAGCCCGGAGACTCTCTCCGCCTCTCCTGCAAAACCTCCGGCCTCACCTTCAGCAGCTACCTTATGCACTGGGTCCGCCAGGCTCCCGGGAAGGGGCTGGGGTGGGTGGCTGAAATTAACGAGGCTGGATCGAGCCAGTGGTATTCCCCGGCTGTTCAAGGACGATTCACCTTCTCCAGGGACAATTCCAACAGCCTGGTGTACCTGCAAATGACCGGCCTGAGAGCCGAGGACACCGCCCGGTATCACTGTGCCAGACGCACAGGGAGAGGAAACCTCGTAGTGCTGATACAAAAACCAGAGCGGAAGAAATCCCATTTCTCCCCTGCGCCACACAGCATTGGGCCACCATCGTGAGAAAGAAGAAACGGGGTGAAAAAACCTAAAACCTTCGCCGTCACTTTTTCACTGCACAGCTCCAGAGGGAGATGCCGCCCCCCGCAGTTCAAAGCAGAGACCCTTCTCGGAGCGCTACTTTCTCTCTTCAAGCCAGAAGTCTCCCTGAGGCGGATGGGAGACTTCCAGAGAGTGAAGAAAGCAGCATTTGGCCCCCGATCTCCGTCTGAACTTCCCACGGCACATTCCCCTCCGTTCCCTGCACTTTTCAGCGGAGCCGGAGGTGGCGGGGAAGGGGGCTGGGCAGGGAATTGACTCCCAGCCCTCGCTCTGCGCCCTGGTGAATTTTCAGCAGTCAGAGAGTGTCTCAGCCCAGTGGGACCCTGTGACCCGACCCGAGTCACTGACCCCCCCCCCCCCCAGTGGCCGGCCTTTGCACAGCCCCACTGCTCGCGAGGTGGGGGGAGGAGGGAGGCTGCAGAAACGAATCTTCCACCATCACCTAAGTTGACTAGGAACAGGCCCTTAATACAAGCCGGGGGAAGAGTTGTTTTAAAAGGTATTCATGTCTTCCTTATCCAAAAGTGAAATGAGGAACCCAGCGCTCTGTGAGACATCCAGACTGTTCTGTGAACACGAGTGGAAGTAATTCACATCACCAAGGGAAGGAATTTGAGTCTCTTACAAGGATAAAAACAAAGAGGAGTCCTGTGGTACCTAAAAGACAAATTTATTTGGGCATAAGCTTTCGTGGGCTGGAGCGTCTGACGAAGAGGGCACCAGCCCACGAAAGCTTATGCCCAAATAATTTGGTTTGTCTTTAAGATGCCACAAGACGACTCCTTGTTTTTTGCTGAAACAGACTAACACGGCTACCCCTCTGAAACTTATAAGGGTAAACATGGAAATAGGGGTGACAATTTCCTGCTTAAATCTCTCTCTCTCCCTGCCTAGACTGCACTCCAAGAGACAATCAGTCTGTGCAGTTACCAGCCAAACCTCGGCCCCCCAGATAACTTTCCCCTCCAACACCAGCCAAAATGAGAGTTTGGCTGCATTTGCTTTTCATTGCAGTGGCTTGGAAAGGTAATTTCTCTCAGTCGTTCTACTGTAGAGACAGGAGACTGTTGTACCCGTCGCCATTCATACTGATAAAAGAAAAGGAAAATTTATTTGAGCATAAGCTTTTGTGAGCTACAGCCCACTTCATCCGATGCACTCAGTGGAAAATACATACATAGAAAACATGAAACAATGGGTGTTACCATACACACTGTAAGGAGAGTGATCACTTAAGGTGAGGTATTACCAGCAGGACAGCGGGGAAAAAACTTTTTGTAGTGATAATCAAGGTGGACCATTTCCAGCAGTTGACAAGAACGTCTGAAGAACAGTGGGGGGACGTTCTTGTCAACTGCTGGAAATGGCCCACCTTGATTATCACTACAAAAGGTTTTTTCCCCCGCTCTCCTGCTGGTAATACCTCACCTTAAGTGATCACTCTCCTTACAGTGTGTATGGTAACACCCATTGTTTCATATTCTCTGTGTATATAAATCTCCCCACTCTATTTTCCACTGAATGCATCGGATGAAGTGAGCTGTAGCTCACCAAAGCTTATGCTCAAATAAATTGGTTAGTCTCTAAGGTGCCACAAGTCCTCCTTTTCTTTTTGCGAATACAGACGAACACGGCTGCTACTCTGAAACCTGTCATTCATACTGATGTGATTCTTAACTTGGTTTATTCCCAGGGGCCCTGTCCCAGGGGTTGGTGGAATCCTGGAGACTCTCTCCGCCTCTCCGACAGCGCCTCCGGGTTCTCCACCCGCAGCTACGGGGTGCACTGGGCCCGTCAGGGGCTCCCGGGAAGGAGCTGGAGTGGCTCTCCCTCATGTCCCCAAGTGTCGAACTATATTCTACTCCCACTCTGACAAAGGGCGATTCGTCACCTCCAGCGGTAATTCCAACAACCTGCTGTATTTGCAAATGAACAGCCCGAGACCCGAGGACACCGCCCGGTATCACTGTGCCAGAGACACGGTGACAGGAGACGTATTAGTGTTCATAGAAAAACTCAGCCCTGCAGAATCCGCTTCTCCCCTGAGCCGCGTGGAGCCAGCAGATTCACAAAGAATATAGCTGCGGGGACAGGCATGGGAAAGGGTTTTATGTCACCCATTGCGGCACAAAGCCCCTACGGGCCTGTGTGGCAGAGAGCACTCAGCTCCTGTATGAACCCCCACTCAGCTACTCCTGGAAATATGAGCCAAGGCTGCGGTTTTCAAAGGAGCCTCCTGGATGTCGTTACCCACCTCACAACCGAAGCTCACAATCCAATATCTCAGGTTAGTAAAAGGGCAGAACTAAGCAGCCCGCACGACATTTCCACAATTTCATACTGTCTGGTTAAGAGGAACACCGCTGGTCATAACTATACGAATCAGCCCAGGGCTGGCAGCGAGTCCTTAGTAATGATAAGTGAAGAAGGCAAGAAAGAAAGTTAGTTATACCAGAGGGAGAGTATTTGCCTGTTTACTGAATGGTACTGAATGGGGTTAGATAGATAGATAGATAGATAGATAGATAGATAGATAGATAGATAGATAGATAGATAGATAGATTAGATCACGCAACTGCTTTCATTTAGTGGGGATATATTTTCAAATTAAATAGTGCAAAAGACAGTTTCTCTATCCACGTTGGACTCTCTAACCCACCTGCCATTAGATTTTTACAACTCTAGACTGTGTCACACACCTCCTAGATCGCCTTTTATATTCTCCCCACCCCCTGGCCCATGCAAATGAGCTCTCCGGGGCCCTGTTCATAGCCCCGCCGCTGGCCGCTCACCCCGCACAGAGCCAGAGCTGGGTTTCAGCTTCCCGTCCCGCCTGGGGAACGAGCCGCCAGCTGCAGACATGACCCCCAGCCTGGCCATCGCCTTCCTCCTGCTGCTCCCAGCGGGTAAGGGCGGGATCTGGGCTGCCGCTGGGCGCCCCGTAGGGCATGTTCCCTAATAGCTGCGCTTCCCCAGGAATCGCTGCAATATTTCCTCTTTATTTCCTATTCTTCAGGTGTCTATTCCCAGATCAGCCTGGTGGAGTCCGGTGGGGGAGTCAAGAAGCCCGGGGAGACCCTCAGACTGACCTGCACCGTGTCCGGATTCTCTCTCACGAGCTACGATATGAACTGGGTTCGCCAGCCAGCAGGGAAGGGGCTGGAATGGGTCGGAGCCACGTGGAGGGGCGGAGGCACTGCTTACAGCGATGCTCTCAAAAGTCGCCTCACCATCACCAGAGACACCTCCAAAAGCCAAGTGTTCCTGCAGCTGACCGGCCTGCAGCCCGCAGACACCTCCGTGTATTACTGTGCCAGACACGCACAGTGAGGGGGAACCGATCAGAGCCCGCGCTCAAACTAACCGTGCGGAGAGCCAGCCTGCCTGTGAGAGCCGCCGGGAGCAGCAGCTGCCAGCCCCGCGCTCTCTCTGCTTGGTTGGTTGTTCGCTTCCTCCAGGCTCCCTAGGAAGTTCCCATCACTAGCGATTTAAATCGCACTCACCCAAAGCCAAAGAGAGAATGAGAGAACTCCCAAGGCTGGCAGTGAAATCAGGAGTCACATCTCCTGCTCCACCATTTCATCTGCCGTTCCGCTGAGAATTGAAGGGGGGAATCTCCCCTGACCCTCTCTCTGCAACAAGTAAACAGTTCTTCCCGACCACATCTGAGAATAGAAATCAAGAGCCTTTTTAACTCCTGCTGGCTGTAGAATCTAGGCCCAGAGTTGCACAGGTCTCAGACCCAGTCACTTTGTTGTGTGGATCACAACGTGTGTGTCATGAGCAGAATAGCACACTTATTCAGAGCTACGAGCTAACGCGGCATGGTGGCTCTATGCCTGCAAGGCGGGGAGCAGGTTGCATCTCTTCCCCCTCAGCCTGTTCCTTGATAATTTAGTGTGGGTGAAATTCACGCCTCTGGGGCTGGCCCAAAAGAAGGCGCTATGCACCTGCTGAGCTCAACTTTCTCAGCCCTTGTTCTGTCGTTTGTACAGACACCAACTTTCTCTGAAAGTGGAAACCATTTTCATAAGCGTTTTATGTGTATTAAATGATGGATGCCCAACATAGAATTCCTGCAGGGGCTTTCTCATGAGAAATTACGACACACCCAGACTCTGAAAGCCAATCTCCTTTGAAGGCCCCTCACACTCAACAATTAAAAATTGAGGCAGTTAAAACAATTAGTCATTTTTTTTATAATCTTGGCCCATGGGCACACTAAGCAAATTCATATTTCAATGATAAAGGCCGAAAAGTTCTCTGCTAAGGAGAAAGACAACAAGAAGTCTGGTGGCACCTTAAAGAGTAACGGATTTATTTGGGCATAAGCTTTCATGGGTAAAAAACCCACTTCTTCAGCAAAAGCTTATGCCCAAATAAATCTATTGGCCTGGTCTACACTACGAGTTTATGTCGAATTTAGCAGCATTAAATTAAATTAACCCTGCAACCGTCCACACAAGGAAGCCATTTTTGTCAACATGAAGGGCTCTTAAAATCGATTTCTGTACTCCTCCCCAACGAGGGGATTAGCGCTGAAATAGACATCACCATTTCGAATTAGGGTTGGTGTGGACGCAATTCGATGGTATTGGCCTCCAGAAGCTCTCCCACAGTGCACCATTGTGACCGCTCTGGACAGCACTCTCAACTCAGATGCACTGGCCAGGTGTACAGAAAAAGCCCTGGGAACTTTTGAATCGCATTTCCTGTTTGGCTAGGCGAGCTCGATCAGCACAGGTAATCATGCAGTCCCAGAATCGAAAAAGAGCTCCAGCATGGACCGAAAGGGAGGTACTGGATCTGATTGCTGTATGGGGAGATGAATCCGTGCTATAAGAACTCCGTTCCAAAAGACTAAATGTCAAAACATTTCAAAAAATCTCCAAGGCCATGATGGACAGAGTCTACAGTAGGGACTAAACACAGTGCCACGTGAAACTTAGGGAGCTCAGACAAGCATTCCAGAAAACCAAATAATCAAACGGATGCTCTGGTACAGAGCCCCAGACATGCCTCTTCAACTCTGAGCTGCATGCAATTCTGCGGGGGGCCACCACCACTAACCCACCCCTGTCCATGGACTCTGATGATGGGGTACTCTCCAGCATGACAGCCAGGATCTCTTTATCACCCTGACTGAAATACCTTCTCAACCCAACAAAGCCAGAGAAGGGACCTCTCGTGAGTGTACCTTTTTAAATATAATACATGTTTTAAAAGCAAACTTTTTTAATGATTAAGTAGCCCTGAGGACTTGGGGTGCATTCGTGGCCAGTACTGCAACTAGAAAAGTCTGTCAACATGTCTGGGGATGGAGCGGAAATCCTCCAGGGACATCTCCATGAAGCTCTCTGGAGGTACTCTAAAAGCCTTTGGAGAAGGTTTCTGGGGAGAGCAGCCTTATTCCGTCCTCCATGGTAGGATACTTTACCATGCCATGCTAGTAGCAAGTAATCTGGTATCATTGCATGACAAAGCCTGGCAGTGTATGGTCCCAGTGTTTGCTGGCATTCAAGCAACATCCGTTCTTTATCTCTCTGTGTTATCCTCATGAGAGTGATACTGTTCATGGTAACCTGGTTGAAATAGGGGAATTTTATTAAGGGGACATTCAGAGGTGCCCGTTCCTACTGGGCTGTTTGCCTATGGCTGAAAAGAAATCCTCCCCACAGTTAGCCACCTGGGGGGGAGGGGCATTGGTGCTGAGCTGTTCGCATTTGGCTAGCAGGGATCTTCCCTGATACCAGCCACACAGTGGTGGGAGGAGTAAAGCGATCAACCAAGAGAATTGGATGGGGGAGGTAGTTTGGTTTCTGGTGCTGCACGTTAACTGGAAAACCACAGCACTAAATGGCCAACTCAATGGGCTTTGCTTGGTATGGGAAAGGAGGGCACTGCTGTTATGAAGGTTGCAGAAGCCAAAAGACTGTGGCTTACCATGGCTGCCTCCAAGCCGAAATCTGTTGCCCGGCCCTGCGTGTGTGATCTTCAACACCAAAGCCGCAGGTACTCAATATAAGATGCAAAATGCGACCAGGTACCAAAATCACATGTGCTATGTAATGTGACTAGTGTTGTTCACCGTGAAAGAATAGAGCCCTTGTTCTGTAAAATGGATCTTTTTAAATACTTCACTCCCTTTTTTTCCTCCAGCAGCTGCAAATGTTTCAAGCCTCCCTCCGCCGTCCCAAAGGCTCTCTCAGATAAGGCGGTGAAAAAAACACACACGCGATGACATGTTCTCTGAGCTCATGCAGTCGTCCGGCACTGACAGAGCTCAGCAGAATGTGTGGAGGGACACAGTAGCACAGTACAGGAAAGCAGCCAGTGAATGTGAGGACAGGAGGGATGATCAAGATGAGAGGTGGTGGCAGGAAGATCAGAGGAGGCAGGATGCAACACTGGGGCTACTACGGGAACAAACGGACATGCTCCGGCATCTGGTGGAGGTTCAGGAACGGCTTCAGGATCACAGACTGCCCCTGCAGCCCCTGCTTAACCGCTCTCCCTCCTCCCCAAGTTCCATGGCCTCCTCACCCAGACGCCCAAGAACACGGGGGTGAGGGTGAGGCTCCGGGCACCCAACCACTCCACCCCAATGGACAGCCCAAGCAACAGAAGGCTGTCATTCAACAAGTTTTGAAGTGGCCATTTCCTTCCCTCCTCCCCTCCTCCCACACCCCACCCAGGCTACCTTGTGAGTTATCCACTATTTTTATAATCAATTAATAAAGAATACATGTTTTTTAAATGATAGTGACTTTATTTCCTTTGCAAGCAAGCTGTGATCGAAGGCGGGAGGGAGGGTGGCTTACAGGGAATTAGAGTCAACCAAGGGGGCAGGTTTTCATCAAGGAGTGATGATGCGCAGTGCTTCCTCCTGTGCTCTTCGAATCGCCTTGATGTCTGGTTGCATGTGTTCAGCAGCCAGACGATTTGCCTCAACCTCCCAACCCTCCATAAAGATCTCCCCCTTACTCTCACAGAGATTGTGGAGCACACAGCAAGCAGCAATAACAATGGGAATATTGGTTTTGCTGACGTCTGATCAGTAAACTGCACCAGCGACCCTTTAAACATTCAAATGCACACTCTACCACCATTCTGCACTTGCTCAGCCGATAGTTGAACAGCTCCTTACTACTGTTCAGGGTGCCTGTGTACGGCTTCATGAGGTAGGGCATTAAGGGGTAGACTGGGTCCCCAAGAATAACTATAGGCATTTCAACATCCCCAACAGTTATTTTCTGGTCTGGGAAGTAAATCCCTTCCTGCAGCCATTTAAACAGACCAGAGTTCCTGAAGACGCGAGCGTCATTAATCGTTCCCGGCCATCCCACACTGATGTTGGTGAAATGTCCCTTGTGATCCACCAGTGCTTGCAGCACCATTGAAAAGTACCCCTGGCGGTTTATGTAGTGGCTGCCTTGGTGATCCGGTCCCAAGATAGGGATATGCGTTCCGTCTATTGCCCCACCACAGTTAGGGACTCCCATTGCAGGAAAGCCATCTAGTATAACCTGCACATTTCCCAGAGTCACTACCTTTGATAGCAGCAGCTCAATGATTGCATTGGCTACTTGCATCACAGCAACCCCCACAGTAGATTTGCCCTCTCCAAACTGATTACTGACTGACCGGTAGCTGTCTGGCATTGCAAGCTTCCACAGGGCTATTGCCACTTGCTTCTCAATTGTGAGGGCTGCTTTCATCTTGGTATTCTGGCACTTCAGGGCCGGGGAAAGCAAGTCAAAAAGTTCCATGAAAGTGCCCTTATGCATGCAAATGTTTTGGACGCACTGGGAATGATCCCAGACCTGCAACACTATGCGGTCCCACAGTATTCTTGTCAGCAAGTTGAGGAAGTATGGGCTGGATGAATGCACCATAAGGTGGGTAGAAAGTTGGCTAGATTGTCAGGCTCAACGGGTAGTGATCAATGGCTCCATGTCTAGTTGGCAGCCGATGTCAAGTGGAGTGCCCCAGGGGTCGGTCCTGGGGCCGGTTTTGTTCAATATCTTCATAAATGATCTGGAGGATGGTGTGGATTGCACTCTCAGCAAATTTGCGGATGATACTAAACTGGGAGGAGTGGTAGATACGCTGGAGGGCAGGGATAGGATACAGAGGGATTGGAGGATTGGACCAAAAGAAATCTGATGAGGTTCAATAAGGATAAGTGCAGAGTCCTGCACTTAGGACGGAAGAACCCAATGCACAGCTACAGACTAGGGACCGAATGGCCAGGCAGCAGTTCTGCGGAAAAGGACCTAGGGGTGACAGTGGACGAGAAGCTGGATATGAGCCAGCAGTGTGCCCTTGTTGCCAAGAAGGCCAATGGCATTTTGGGATGTATAAGTAGGGGCATAGCGAGCAGATCGAGGGACGTGATCATCCCACTCTATTCGACATTGGTGAGGCCTCATCTGGAGTACTGTGTCCAGTTTTGGGCCCCACACTACAAGAAGGATGTGGATAAATTGGAGAGAGTCCAGCGAAGGGCAACAAAAATGATTAGGGGTCTGGAACACATGACTTATGAGGAGAGGCTGAGGGAACCGGGATTGTTTAGTCTGCAGAAGAGAAGAATGAGGGGGGATTTGATAGCTGCTTTCAACTACCTGAGAGGTAGTTCCAGAGAGGATGGTTCTAGACTATTCTCAGTGGTAGAAGAGGACAGGACGAGGAGTAATGGTCTCAAGTTGCAGTGGGGGAGGTTCAGGTTGGATATTAGGAAAAACTTTTTCACTAAGAGGGTGGTGAAACACTGGAATGCGTTGTCTAGGGAGGTGGTGGAATCTCCTTCCTTAGAAGTTTTTAAGGTCAGGCTTGACAAAGCCCTGGCTGGGATGATTTAATTGGGTATGGGTCCTGCTTTTGAGCAGGGGGTTAGACTAGATGACCTCCTGAGGTCCCTTCCAACCCTGATATTCTATGATTCTATGATTCTATGATTCTAATCTGTGTTTTTTTCCCGGGCCCAGAATCAGCTTTCCACAGCATGAGCCTGCCCCATTAACACCATGATCTCCAAATTTCCAGGGACCGTGGTTTTAGAGAAGTCTGTGTTCATGTCCTCATCACCGTGCTTCTGTTGTCTCCTCACCTGGTTTTTCAGGTGCTGGTTCTGTATAAACTGCACGATAATGCATGAGGTGTTTACAATGGTCATAACTGCTGCGGTGAGCTGAACGGGCTCCATGCTTGCCACGCAATGGCATCTGCTCAGGCAATCCAGGGAAAAGGGTGCAAAATGATTGTCTGCCATTGCTTTCACAGAGGGAGGGCTGACTGATGACATTTACCCATAACCACCTGTGACAAATTTTTGGCCCCATCAGGCACTGGGAGCTCAGCCCAGAATTCCAATGGGCAGCGGGGACCATGGGAACTGTGGGATAGCGACCCCCAGTGCACCGCTCCCAATGTCCACGCTTGCCACGGTCCTGCCACCGAATCAATGTGCTTAGTGTGGGTGCATGAACTTGACTTTCTACAATCTGTTCCCAAAAATCAACTTCTGTGAAATTTTGTGGTGTAGACAAAGCCTTGTTAGTTTATTAAGGTGTCATAGGATTCCTCATTGTTTTTTGTGGATACAGACTAACATGGCTACCCCTCTGATACTTGTCACTCTGCTGAGGATGTTATCTTAACAAGTGACCATCTCGCAGATCAGATTAACAGGTAGTGTGTTATGGACAAAGTCACTCAGCCAGAGCCGGATCTCTGGATAAATCACTCTCCTATTTGAGCTCTGAGTTGGGGATTTCAAGTCAAGCAGAGGATGAACTTATCAGCCCCTTACAAAAAGCCAGTGTATGCAAAGGCGGTGATTCAGCTCCCTGCGTAAAACCCTGCCATTCCCCAGACCCTGCAACCCTAGCATTGAAAAGCCACAGCCCTGAGCCGCAGCAGTCATCTCCCCAGAACACCCGACGCGGGCAGAGACACAAGACGTTGGCTTCTCTCTCTGCAGAGCTGAGAGGTGATTTACTCCCCAGCAAGAGCGGGGCATCCCCAGGTTTCTTCTCCAGCAGAATCGGCCGATGCCTGGTGTGTCCTTATTTGCAGATGTCCCGTCACAGGTGCAGCTGGTGGAGTCCGGAGGGGGTGTGAAAAAGCCCGGAGCCTCTCTCCGCCTCTCCCGCAAAGCCTCCGGGTTCCCCTTCACGGATTAGTGCATGGAGCGGGTCTGTCAGGCTCCCGGGAAGGGGCTGGAGTGGGTCGCCGTATCAGCAGCGGCAGTGGGAGTAGCACTTGGGAGGCTGATGCAGCCAAAGGGCGATTCACCATCTCCAGGGACAATCCCAGCAACCTGCTGTGTCTGCAGCTGACCGGCCTGAAGCCCGAGGACACCGCCCGCTATCGCTGTGCCAGACACCCCCCCTGCACAGTGAGGGGAAGCCGGTCTGAGCTCAGACAAAAACCTCCTGGGGCGGTTCCCAGAGAAAGTCCCGGCTGGTTTGGTGCTGCCAATCCGCGCGCTGGGCGCTCACAAGAGAAAGCAATTTCCTCCGTTTGAAATGGGGGAAATGAACCCGGCTGTAGAGGCAGATCTAGATCCACAGGAGGCGGAGATACCGGGAACCGGGTGTCCCGCACTGGGTGTGGTGGGGATTCGCTCGGTCCCAGATATTCTATTGCAGACACTGATATGGGTTCAAAGGAATTATTATCTGTCCAAGAGAACTCCAGATATTCCCATGTTCGCCTCTCAGTTCCCCTGTGAGGATGGAAAGCAGCATAGGTGAAAACACAAACCCTGGCATCTATAAAGGGAACCGAATCCCTATTTGTCTATGCCAAAGAGCTGTGTGGGACATGTTTTAAGATGTTACACATGTATTCCACTCCCTGCCCTGTACATTGTCTCACTCCGATTAACCTCAACAATGAACTGGTCTCCAAATAGTCTGAGAGCCTATTACCATGGCGCATTATGGATTCAACTATCCATCCTTACCGTCTGAGCACCACTCAGTAAAACCGGCTATTTAACATTCCCTTGTTTCCCCATACACCCCCCCACCCCATCTATCCATCCATCAACAGTCATCCTTCCTATCTATCTATCTATCTATCTATCTATCTATCTATCTATCTATCTATCCCCGCTCACGGTGCTTAGCCAGAGGAACCTCTCTCTTATATGAAGGGGTCTCTATGCAAATCAAGAGCTAATCACCATGTTTAAATCCTGCCACGGCTCTGGCCCTGCAGCTCCTGCCAGAAGAAGGCGCAGGTTTTTCCACACTCTCACTTTCACTCTTCCCCTCGGAATTTCTTACACAAAACACAGGAAGATGAGAGTTTGGCTGAACTTAATTCTCACTCTGTCAATTCTCCCAGGTAACTATTAAAGAACAAAGTGTACGCCCTTCCGGGTTCCTGAGCGTGATAGAATCAGGGGTCTAAAGAAATCTCTATTTTCAGCGGCCAGGTTGCGGGTCCTGCTGGTGGAGTCCGAAGGGACTGGAAAAAACCTGAAGCCTTCGGGTTCACCGTCAGCAGTTATCTCATGGATTGGATGGATCCGTCTGGCCCCCGGAAGGGGGCTGGAGTGCCCAATGGGTTTTGCGTCAAACCCAATGAATGGAGCGAATTCCTCATGGGGACAAATCCTCAGCCAGCGTCAAGTCACACAACTGCTTTCACTAGATTCGAGTTATTCTCGATTTACACCCGTGAGGATCTCGCCCTTTTAGCAAAAGGGGATGTTTAGCGCATTAAAGCTACAGAGGGTGATCAGTACATTATAACGGGTGTGGGGCCCCTCACCTTGGCGTCTCCGCCCTTCACAAGCGTTTATTGCCTTTATCCCCACAAGGCCGGGGAACTATCACAGCCCCTGGTTCAAAGAGGAGGGACGGACGCCGGGACATGCAAATGGGCAATGCAGAGTCCGGGTGGGGCTGTGGGGCAGAGATCACCCAGCGCCTGACTAAGCCCCACTGACAGAGCCTGGGAATATGGGCACAGCTGAGACTTTCCAAAGGGACTGAGGGATTCTTTTCACCCCACTGACAACTGTAAATCAAAGCCCTGACTCTCAGCTGGTACCAATGGGTGTTGCTGAGACATCCCGACCCACAATAAATCTCTGCAATTTCATAATTTCACCATGGAGATAAAAGACCCCGCCCCTCAGCCCTTGATGACATCACTCAGCCCAGCGCTGGTCCTCGGGTCAATGGGGACAGTCACGTGACCAAGGGCTCTAAGATCGGGGTCACTGCGATTGCAGACAGAGGCTGAGGCAGAGGAAGAAAAAGACCCCGGGATGGAGAGAGACCAGAAAGCGGCTTCTACTGAACAACATAGAGCCCAGTGCTCCCTCCATCCTTCCGTGAAAGTCCCATCCTAGATTAGGCAACCCCTGAATTTTAACTGCCAGGACTTCCACTGTTATAAACAAGCGTGCCTCAGTTTCCTCTTGGACCCAGAGAGTCTCACATACACCGCCCCCGTTCTCCTGCCAAATATTTTTCTCTCCAACCCTCTGATCCCAAGGCCATGAAGAACAAGGGGTGTCCTGCACTGAACCACCCGAAACATGCTCTGTCAGGCCATAAGATGGTGTTGAGGGGTGAGAGATCACTTCAGCCCTCCTCGGGATAACAGTATCATCAGGATCCGGCCGCCCAGGGGCTGCACAGCACAGAGGAAGGGACCGTCTGCACCGACAGTTAATCACTAAAAAGGGTAAGGGTGTAAGGGTAAGAGTGTGTGTCTCTTATAAGGAGCGGGGCATGCAAATAAGGGGGAGAGTTTCCTGTTTAAATGTGTCCCTCTCCCTGCCCAGGCTGCAGCCGGAGACACAATCCGCAGCCCCCTGGGTCTGTGCAGTGACCAGCCAGTCCCCTGAGAACTTTCCGCTCCAGCACCCGGGAAAATGCGATTTTTACTCCTTTTATTTTTCGGTGCAGCAGCTTTGGAAGGTATTTTCCTCCTCTGAATAACTGACAGTTAGAAGAATAGTTTCTTACCTCTGCTTTTATATCGATATTAACAACGTCTCTTTATTCCCAGGTGTCCGGTCCCAGGTGCAGCTGGTGGAGTCCGGAGGGGATGTGAAAAAGCCCGGAGACTCTCTCCGCCTCTCCTGCAAAGCCTCCGGCTTCACCTTCAGCAGCTACTACATGGGCTGGGTCCGCCAGGCTCCCGGGAAGGGGCTGGAGTGGGTGGCTGAGATTAACACTGGTGGATCGAACCAATGGTATTCCCCGGCTGTTCAAGGGCGATTCACCATCTCCAGGGATAACGCCAAGAGTGAGCTGTATCTGCAACTGACCGGCCTGAAGCCCGAGGACACCGCCCGCTATTACTGTGCGAGAGACACAGTGAGAGTAAAACGGTCCATGCTAACACCAAAACCGGAGCTGCGGGACTTCCCGCGCCGGCCGCGTGGGGGCAGCAACGACACAAGCAAAACTCTCCTGTCGGGGCCGCAGGAGGGGAAGGGCCGTCAGGACTGAAACCTCCGACATCGCGGGTTAACTCTTTCATGTCCGGACTACGTCCCCCCTCCCAGTGCATTGCGGAGCGCTGCTCGCCTCACGCAAACGGCTCTTCTCGTGCGAGTGAACGGGGGATCTCCAGCGAGCGAAGCAACGAGCCATTGGCCCCTTCTCCTTCTGGCTAAACCTGCCGGGGACTGTTTCCCTCTGGTCACCCCCAGCTCCCTGGAGCCGGTCACTGCTGGGAAGGGGATGCAGTCCCAACTCTCTCCCAGCGCCAGCGGGTCCCAGCCCCATGGGACCCCGTGAACCGGACCCTCCCCCACAGCCCGCTGCTCAGGGGCTGGAGCTGCAGAGCTGAGATTCGCCCTGACTTAGGACTATTCATATTTATTTGTTTCCTTTATAACAAACAAACAAACGAAAAAGAACCAGCTGCGGACACCGCCACCTGTCACTGCGCCAGGGACACATTGACCAGGGCACAGCAGGGCCGGTACCAAAAGGGGAAGTGGCTTTTCAGCAGTGCAGAGATACTGGGTCCCTTGGCATTGGTAACACCACGTGATTCTCTCTTGCCTTTACCCAGCTGTATTGCTGACAACGCCCAGGAGCTGCATCTTCTCTCCATTCCCTTTTCCTTCCCTGTCACCAGAGATGCTTTTCAGGCTTTGTGGCCTTAACCCACACAGCTCCCACCTTCAGCTGCTGCTCCTTCACCATGAGACGTTTCCATGAGAGTGTCATTTCCCCGAGGACATTATTTATATCTATTTCATATGCCCATCATAACATTTTCCCATAGCAACTGGTACAGGAGAGACACCCTTTTACTTAAATGTGGAGAAACAAAAATCGTTATACTGGGAAAGAAAGAAAGAAAGAAAGAAAGAAAGAAAGAAAGAAAGAAAGAAAGAAAGAAAGAAAGAAAGAAAGAAAGAAAGAAAGAAAGAAAGAAAGAAAGAAAGAAAGAAACGTTTAAGTGCAGACCGGGGATATAAGCTAAGCCCTTGAAAGGCACTTTTCTACCCCAAAGAGAGTGTACGTTTGGGATTAGACCAGTATCTGTACATGGATTTAAATTCACTGTTTCATTTATAACAAAACTAATTTCCCCTGCAGACAAAGTCTAAGTCAAACTGGTGCAACTATGTTTATGTCTACACTACAAAATTAGGTCAATTTATAGAAGTCGATCTTTAGAAAGCGATTTTATACAGTCTATCGAGTATGTCCCCACTAAGTGCAGTAGGTCAGTGGAGTGCGTCCTCAATACCGTGGCGAGCATCAGCTCACGGAGTGGTGCACTGTGGGTAGCTGTCCCACAGTCCCCACTGCCCATTGGAATTCTGGGTTAAGTTCCCAATGCCTGATGGGGCAAAAACATTGTCGCAGGTTGTTTTGGGTACATGTCATCAGTCTCTGCTCTGTCCCTCCCTCTCTCCTTGAAAGCAATGGCAAACAATAGTTTCACACTTTTTCTCCTGGGTTACCCATGCAGATGCCATAGCATGGCAAGCACGGAGCCTGCTCAGTTCACCGCTGCTGTTGTGAGCATTGTAAATACCTCACACATTATCCTGCAGTATGTGCAGAACTGGGCTAAGAGACGCCAGCACAAGGACTATTGTGAGGAGGACATGGACACAGATGTTCCTGAAAGCACGGGATGTGGCAATTGGGACATCATGGCAGCAGTGGGGCAGGTTGATGCAGTGGAACGCCAATTCTGGGCCCCTCAAACAAGAACAGACTGGTGGGACTGCATAGTGTTGCAGGAATGGGATGATTCCCAGTGGCTGTGACAGTTTCTCATGCGTAAGGCCACGTTCGTGGAACTGTGTGAGTTGCTTTACCCTGCCCTGAAGTGCAGGAATTCCAAGATGAGATCTGTCCTGACAGTTGAGAAGTGGGTGGCGATAGCCCTGTGGAAGCTTTCAACTCCCGACTGCTACTGGTCAGTTGGGAATCAGTTCAGAGTGGTCAAATCTACCGTGGGGGCTGCCGTGATCCAAGGAGCCAAGGCAATCACTAACCTTCTCCTAGCAAGGGTAGTGACTCTGGAAAATGTGCAGGTCACAGTGGATGGCTTTCCTGCAATTGGGTTCCCTAACTGTGGTGGAGGATATAGATGGAACACATATCCCTATCTTGGCACCAGACCACCTTGCCAGCCAGTACATAAACCACAAGGGGTACTTCTCAATGGTGCTGCAAGCACTGGTGGATCACAACGAATGTTTCACCAACAGCAATGTGGGATGGCCAGGAAAGGTGCATGATGCTCCTATCTTTAGGAACTCCAGGCTGTTCGAACTGTTGCAAAAAGGCACTTACTTTCCAGACCAGAAAATTACTGTTGGGGATGTTGAAATGCCTAGAGTTATCCTTGAGGACCCAGCCTACCCCTTAATGCCATGGCTCATGAAGCCATACACAGGCACCCTGGACAGTAGTAAGGAGCAGTTCAACTATAGGCTGATCAAGTGCAGAATGGTGGTAGAATGTGCCTTTGGACATTTACAAGCTCGCTGCTGCTGTTTGCTGACTAGGTTAGACCTCAGCGAAACCAATATTCCCATTGTTATTGCTGCTTGCTGTATGTTCCACAATATCGGCGAGAGTAAGGGGGAGACATTTATGGCGGGGTGGGAGGTTGAGACAAATCGCCTGGCAGCCAGTTTTGAACAGCCAGACACTAGGGCAATTAAAGAACACAGCTAGGTGTGCTGCACATCAGAGAGGCTTTGAAAACCAGTTTCATGACTGGCCAGGCTACGATGTCACCGTTGTGTGTGTTTCTCCTTGATGCAAAACTGCCCTCTTTGTTGAATTTACTTCCCTGTAAGCTTATCCCCCTCCCGCCTTCAACCACAGCTGGCAAAGGAAATAACGTCCCTATTGTTTTGAATCCATGCATTCTTTATTTATTTTTTAAAAAGCTAGATCACTGAGAAGGTAGCCTGGGTTAGGTGCGGAAGGAGGGAAAGACAAGTCCACATTGCTTACTGTAGCCAGACTACAAATCAAAACTGTTTGAATGACAGCCTTCTGTTGCTTGGGCCATCCTCTGGAGTGGAGTGGCTGGGTGCCTGGAGCCTCCCTCCCTGCATTCTTGGCCGTCTGGGTGAGGAGGATATGGAACTTAGGGAGGAGGGCAGGCAGTTTTACAATGGATGCAGCGGCGGTCTGAGCTCTTGTTGCCTTTCCTGCAGCTCCACCAGACGCCTGATCATGTCCATTTGCTCCACCATTAGCCTCAGCATCTCCACCTGAATGGGTCTGATCATGCTCACTGAATGCTTTCCTGGCCTCTGCCACTGAATACCTCCATGCATTCAGCTGTGCCCTATCAGTGCGGGAAGACTGCACGAGCTTGGAAAACTTGTCATTGTGAGTGCGTTTTTTTCGCCTTCTAATCTGCGATAACCTCAGGGACAGAGATGATAGGGGGAGCATAGAAACATTTGCACCCGCAGTGGGGATAGAAAGGGAGAGTAAAATTTAAGAAGATACATTTCTAAGAAGAAAAGGAAGACGCTTTCACAGTGAATCAAGCAATTCACAGCAGACAGCACATGTGCTTTAGATAGAAGCCATGGTAAGCCAAAAAGGGTATGTTGGGTTGGCTTCTTCCACCTTCATAACATGTGGAAATAGTTTCAAACTACAGTGCCCTCCTTTCCCATAACAAGCAATGCCAGTTGGGTATGCCGTTTAAAAGGAGAGGTTGTGGTTTTGGGTTGGATGTGCAGCACACCCCTCCCCCCACCGTGTGGCTATACTCCAGGATGATCCCTTTTAGCCAAGCGCAAACAGCCCAGCATGAACAGGGTCCTTTGACTATTTCCTTAAAATTTTTTCTTAAATATTTTCCTTAAAAAAATTCCCCAGTTTCAACTGGGTGACCATGAATGATATCACTCTCCTGAGGCTGAGAAAGAAAGATAAAGACCAAATGTTGCGTGAATGCGACCAAAACCCAGGACCATTCGCTGCCATGCTTTGTGCTGCAATGATTCCAGCCTACTTGCTACTGGCTTGACGTGGTAAAGTGTCCTACCATGGAGGACGGAATAAGGCAGCCCTCCCCAGAAACCTTCTGCAAAGGCTTTCAGAGTACCTCCAGGAGAGCTTCATGGCGATGTCCCCAGAGGATTCTCACTCCATCCCCAGACACGTTAACAGACTTTTCCATTAGCTGTACTGGCCACAAATGCCAAGTCTGCAGGGAAAATCAAACATTAAACACAATTGCTTTTAAACCCTGTACTGTAGTTACAAATGAGCACTCACCAGAGGTGCCTCCTCTGCTTGATTCTCTGCTTGCCTGCTACACATTCCCCTCCTCCCCCGCCTCCTCCTCCACAAAATCCTCCTCCATGTTGCGTGAGACTCCCCCCTTGCAGGTCTCCATGGACAGTGGTGGGGTACTGGTAGGGACCCGCCCTAGAATGGCATGCAGATGATCATAGAAGCAGCATGTTTGGGGCTCTGACCCAGAGCATCAGTTTGCCTTCTTTGTCTTGTGGTAGGCTTGCCTGAGCTCCTTAACTGGAGTGTCCCTGGTGTAGCCTGTCTCCACCATGCCTTGTGCAATTTCGGCATATACATGAGCATTTCTTCTTTTTGATCAGAGTTCTCCCCGCACAGATCCTTCTCCCCACACAGCGATCAGATCCAGCGTCTCCCGTTCACTCCATGCTGGAGCTCGTTTGCGATTCTGGGACTGCATGGTCACCTGTGCTGCTGAGCTCGCCATGCTGACCAAACAGGAAATGAAATTCAAAAGTTCCCGGGGCTTTTCCCATGTACCTGGCTAGTGCATCGGAGTTGAGAGTGCTGTCCAGAGTGGTCACAATGGAGCACTCTGGGGTAACTCCCAGAGGCTAATACCATCGAATTGTGTCTACACTACCCCAGATTCAACCCAGAATGGTCGATTTTAGCATTACTCCCCTCGTTGGGGAGGAGTTCAGCAGTCGATTTTAAGAGCCCTTTCTGAGTCTCTCTGTTCCCAGCTCATGCACCATAAGAACGGCCCTACTGGGTCAGACACATCGAGTCCAATATCCTGTCTTCTCACAGTGGCTAATCCCTGGTGCCCCGAAGGGATTGAACAGATCAGGCAATCAAGTGATTCATCCTCTGTCACTCAGTTCCAGCTTCTGGCAAACAGACGCTAAGGATACCTGGCTAACAGACATGGATGGGCCTACCCTCCATTAACTTACCTAGTTATTTTTTGAACCCTGTCGTATTTTGGCCTTCACAACATCCTCTGGCAAAGAGTTCCACAGGTTGACTGTGTGTTGTGTGGAGAAATACTTCCTTTTGTCTGTTTTACACCTGCTGCCTATTAATTTCATTCAGTGACCCCTAGTTCTTGTGTTCTGAGAAGGAGTAAATAACACTTCCCTAGTTACTGTCTCCACACAGTCATGATTGTATAGCCCTCTCTCATCTCCCCCCTTAGTTGTCTCTTTTCCCACTCCCAGTTTTGTTAATCTGTCCTCATATGGAACCTCTTCCAAACCCCTAGTTTTTGTTGCTCTTTTCTGTACCTTGGTATGCAATAGTGGAATATTACACACACAATCACTAATATTAAATATGGGCTTTGAAAAAACAGCATAACATAAATATAAGTGGATTTCAGGATGGGAGCAGGGAGCGGTCTCTCCATTTTTTTGGTTATTATTCTCGTTATTCTCTTGCTAGCTGCAACTCCAGGTTATTTCAGGAAAGAGATGGACAAATTCGAAAAAATCCAGAGAAGAGCAATGGAAATAATTAAAAGTCTAGAAAACATGACCTATGAGGGAAGAGTGAAAAACTTGAGATTGTTTAGTCTGGGGAAGAGAAGACTGAGGGGACATGGTAACAGTTTTCAAGTCCATAAAAGGAGGAATACAAGGAAAGAGGGAGACAAATTATTCTCTTTAACCTCTGAGGATAGGACAAGAAGCAATGGGCTTAAATTGCATCAGGAAAAACTTGACATGAGAAAAAAATCCGAACTGTCAGGGTGCTTAAGCACTGTTCCCAGGGAGGTTGTGAAATCCTTGAGGATCTTAAACACAAAAAAGAAGCTTTCAAGGAGTGGAAGATTGGACAAATGACCAGGGATGAGTATAAAAATATTGCTCGGGCATGCAGAAGTGAAATCAGGAAGGCCTAATCACACCTGGAGTTCCACCTAGCAAGAGATGTTAAAGGTAACAAGAAGGGTTTCTTCAGGTATGTGAGCACCAAGAAGAAAGTCAAGGAAAGTGTGGGCCCCTAACAGAATGAGGGAGGCAACCTAGTGACAAAGGATGTGGAAAAAGCTAATGTACTCAATGCTTTTTTTGCCTCTATCTTCATGAACAAGGTCAGTTCCCAGACTTCTGCACTGGGCAGCACAGCATTGGGAGGAGGTGACTAGCCCTCTGTGGAGAAAGAAGTGGTTCGGGACTATTTAGAAAAACTGGAGGAGCACAAGTCTATGGGGCCAGATATGCTGCATCCGAGAGTGCTAAAGGAGTTGGTGGATGTGATTGCAGAGCCATTGGCCATTATCTTTGAAAACTCGTGGCGATCGGGGGAAGTCCAGGACTACTGGAAAAAGGCTAATGTAGTGCCCATCTTTAAAAAAGGGAATAAGGAGGATCCTGGGAACTACAGGCCACTCAGCCTCACCTCAGTCCCTGGAAAAGTCATGGAGCAGGTCCTCAAGGAATCAATTCTGAAGCACTTAGAGGAGAGGAAAGTGATCAGGAACAGTCAGCATGGATTCACCAAGGGAAAGTCATGCCTGACTAATCTAATTGCCTTCTATGAGGAGATAACTGGCTCTGTGGATGAGGGAAAATCAGTGGACATGTTGTTCCTTGATTTTAGCAAAGCTTTTGACATGGTCTCCCACAGTATTTTTGCCAGCAAGTTAAAGAAGTATGGGCTGGATGAATGGACTATAAGGTGGATAGAAAGTTGGCTAGATTGTCGGGCTCAACGGGTAGTGATCAATGGCTCCATGTCTAGCTGGCAGCCGGTATCAAGTGTAGTGCCCCAAGGGTCGGTCCTGGTGCCGGTTTTGTTCAATATCTTCATAAATGATCTGGAGAATGGTGTGGATTGCACCCTCAGCAAGTTTGCAGATGACTCTAAACTGGGAGGAGAGGTCGATACACTGGAGGGTAGGGATAGGATACAGAGGGCCCTAGACAAATTAGAGGATTGGACCAAAAGAAATCTGATGAGGTTCAACAAGGACAAGTGCAGAGTTCTGCACTGAGGACAGAAGAATCCCATGCACCACGACAGACTAGGGACCGAATGGCTCTGTAGCAGTTCTGCAGAAAAGGACCTAGCCATTACAGCGGATGAGAAGCTGGATATGAGTCAACAGTGTGCCCTTGTTGCCAAGAAGGTTAATGGCATTTTGGTATGTATATGTAGGGGCATTGCCAGCAGATCGAAGGACGTGATCATTCCCCTCTATTCGACATTGGTGAGGCCTCATCTGGAGTACTGTGTTCAGTTTTGGGCACCACACTACAAGAACGATGTGGAAAAATTGGAAAGAGTCCAACGGAGGGCAACAAAAATGATTAGGGGACTGGAACACATGACTTATGAGGAGAGGCTGAGGGAACTGGGATTGTTTAGTCTGTGGGAGAGAAGAATGAGGGGGGATTTGATAACTGCTTTCAACTACCCGAAAGGGGGTTCCAAAGAGGATGGATCTAGACTGTTCTCAGTGGTAGCTGATGACAGAACAAGGTGTAATGGTCTCAAGTTGCAGTGGGGGAGGTTTAGTTTGGATATTAGGAAAACCTTTTTCACTAGGAGGGTGGTGAAATGCTGGAATGCGTTACCTAGGGAGGTGGTGGAATCTCCTTCCTTGGAAGTTTTTAAGGTCATGCTTGACAAAGCCCTGGCTGGGATGATTTATTCGGGGTTCGGTCCTGCTTTGAGCAGGGGGTTGGACTAGCTGACCTCCTGAGGTCCCTTCCAACCCAGATATTCTATGATTCTGTGACTCATATCAAGCTTGTGATCCCCTATGATCCCCTGATCCCTTTCCGCAGCTCTCATTCCTAGGCAGTCATTTCCCATTTTGTATGTGTGCAACTGATTGTTCCTTCCTAAGTGGAGTACTTTGCATTTCTCCTTATTTAATTTCATCCTAATTACTTCAGACCATTTCTCCAGTTTCTAAAGATCATTTCACATTAAAACAAAACACTTGCAACCCCTCCCAGCTTGGTATCATCCACAAACTTTATAAGTGTACTCTGTATGCCATTATTTAAATCATTGATGAAGATATTGAACAGAAGCGGACCCAGAACAGATCCCTACAGGGCCCTTCTGCTTAAGTCCTTCCAGCATGACTGTGAACCACTGATAGTTACTCTCTGCGAATGGTTTTACAACCAGTTATGAACCTACATTATAGTAGCTCCATCTGCTGGTATATAGGTCTGTTTGTTAGCCTGGAATAGAATTTTGGGTTTGACTTTTTGATACTATTATACTAATGTGTGTAAACAAGGGACAAAGACATTGTGATGTTGCTTTTACCTAGTCAGCTGGATTTGTTAGTACAATGAGAACAGATACGAGCAATTAAAGTGTTACTCAGAGCACACTTTGAGATTGCCTCAATCCCTACCTCAAGGCAAAATCAAGCAACCAGTCAGAAGGGGCTTGGGGGGCGGGGGGGGGTGTATAAAACACTAAAAGACCAAATAAATGCCCATCCCTGACCAGAGCACACACAACCTCACTCCTTCCCCCTCCCATGGGGCACAAAAAGGGTGGGAGGAAGACCCCAGATCCAAAATGGAACATGACCCTAATCTGTAAGGGATGGGACTGTGGCCGTGCACAGCAGGTGTGTTTGGGCCTGCTAAGAAGGAGGAGATGGGAATAGGAGGAATAGGGGATGGGGACACAGTCAGAGCTGGGAAGAGGGACATGCAGTAAATGCTCTTCGGTGTCAGAGCTGGGAAGAGGGATGCGGGGTAAACCCTCTGTGGCATCACAGCTGGGAAGGGGGTGTCAGGGTTCCCTCCCCACTCTGAACTCTAGGGTACAGATGTGGGAACCCACATGAAAGACCCCCTAAGCTTATTTCTACCAGCTTAGGTTAAAACTTCCCCAAGGCACAAATTCTTCCTTGTCCTTGGAACAGTATTGCTGCCACCACCAAGTGAGTTAGACAAAGATTTAGGGAAAGGACCTCTTGGAGATCCTGTTTCCCCAAAATATCCCCCAAGTCCCTTCACCCCCTTTCCTGGGGGTGATTGACAGTAAACAAGATAAGCGCAGACCAGACTCTTGGATTTTTAGGACACTAAAAACCCCAATCAGATTCTTAAAAAACAGAATTTTTATTATAAAGAGAAAAAAAAAGTAAAAGAAACAGCTCTGTAAAATCGGGATGGAAGATAATTTTACAGGGTAATAAGATTTAAACACAGAGGATTCCCATCTAAAAAACAGGAATAAACCTTCCTCTTAGCATAGGGAAAATTCACAAGCTAAAACAAAAGATACTCTAACACATTCCCTTGCTGTTACTTACTATTTCTCTAATTTTAGATGTATCTTTCAGTAGGAGCTGGATTATTTGCTTGGTCTCTCTCTTTCTCTCCAGAAAGAACAACAACATCCCAAAACAAAAAGCTTCCCCCACAGATCTGAAAGTATCTTCTCCCCTTATTAGTCCTTTTGGTCAGGTGCCAACCAGGTTATCTGAGCTTCTTAACCCTTTACAGGTAAAGGAGGGATTTTATGCTACCCTTAGCTATATGTTTATGGCAGGGGAACATGGGGTAAATGCTCTGTGGTGTCAGAGCTGGGAAGGGGGAAGCGGGGGAAGCACTCTGCGGCATCAGAGCTGGGAAGGGAACACTGGGGAACAGACTCTATCGGTGTATAGAGATAAGCCCGACTGGTGTGAAGGGCTCTGGAATATGCTTGCTTGGAAAGTAACCTCAAAAAACATTGCATTATCTGTGCTTTGGACTTCTGGTTTTTGCTGCTTGCTGTCTGGGTGACAAGAACCAGGGAAGTGGGAGGGTGGAGGGAAATCCCTCTAACACCATCTAGGTTGTATTTCCCTAGTTGAAAAGAAAGTCATTTGAGACAGTATGAAAAGTCTTACTAAAGTTAAGATATAACACATCTACCGCTTCCCCTTCTTTTTTTATATGATCATGTGTCCATAGGAACTGGGGCTTCTTGAATATTCAGACGTTTGAATTTGGCATTTATCTGACACCAAAGTTAAAATGCACCCTGCAAAAGAGGAATATTTCTGGAATCAGTTACTGGTGTAACAACTAGGACTTGGATTTTCAAAGGTGCCTAAATGCGCTGGGTTTGAAACCCCTATTGCGGTTTGTTGAGAATCAGATACTAATACACTAATACTCTCAGCTACCTTTGAAAAATCACCCAATGTCACTATCAATCTAACACTCTTGAAAGGTTACATCATGTTCCAAACTCCTCTGGGCTCAATACAAAAAGAAAATTTCCCATGATGCTGCCCTGCTTACTAGCAAAATAGTTTTCTCTGTAAGGGCCTGATCCACGGTCTGCTAAAGCCAAAGGTGGGGTTTTCCATTCCCTTCAACAGACTGTAGCTCAGTCCTTACATCTGAAGGGATCTGAGGGGATTTAAGGGAGCTCCTTGTGCACCAGTATGGTCAGGATGGCCCCACACTCGGTGAGCACTTCCCAGACACAGAGTTACCACCAGTCCGACTCCCTCCCCTAGAGTGACCAGCCAAATAATTCCGAGCATTCAGGAAAAGGGTTTGTTGTCTCTCCTATAAGCAGCGGGATATGCAAATAAGGGTGTCAGTTTCCTGTTTCAATCTCTCTCCCCTTCTGCACAGGCTGCACCCGGAGAGACAATCCACAGCCCTCTGTGCAGTTACCAGCCAACCCCCCAAGAACTTTCCCCTCCTAAACCAGGGACAATGAGGCTTTGGCTCCACTCACTGATAATTGTAGTGGCTTTGGAAGGTATGCTATCCCCTGAATGCCTTGAAGAATGTTGAGTTATTGATTCTAATACCAAACTGGTTTTAACATGCCTTGATTTGCTGGTGCCCGGTAGCAGGTCCAGCTGCTGGAGTCTGGAGGGGATGTGAAAAAGCCTGGTAGCATGTGATATATACATTGGTAGCGTGTGATCTATGCCATTATGTGCCAGAAATGCCCCTCTCCCATGTACATTGGCCAAACCAGACAGTCTCTACGCAAAAGAATAAATGGACACAAATCTGACATCAGGAATGATAACATTCAAAAACCAGTAGGAGAACGCTTCAGCCTGTCTGGCCACACAGTAACAGACCTAAAAGTGGCAATTCTTCAACAACAAAAACTTCAAAAACAGACTCCAACATGAAACTGCAGAACTGGAATTAATTTGCAAGCTGGAGACCATCAGATTTGGCCTGAATAAAGACGGGGAGTGGTTGGGTCATTACAAAACCTAAACCTAATTTTCCCAATACTGATTTCCCCCTACTGTTACTCACTCCTTCTTAAAAAGGAAAGGAGTACTTGTGACACCTTAGAGATTAACCAATTTATTTGAGCATAAGCTTTCGTGAGCTACAGCTCACTTCATTGGATACAAGTGAGCTCACGAAAGCTTATGCTCAAATAAATTGGTTAGTCTCTAAGGTGCCACAAGTAATCCTTTTCTTTTTGCGAATACAGACTAATACGGCTGTTACTCTGACAACTGTCACTCCTTCTTGTCAACTGTCTGAAATGGGCGACTCTCATTACCACTTCAAAAGTTATTTTTCCTCCCTTGGTGTCCTGCTGTTAAGGGAATTGTCTCGTTAGACTGACCTCACACTTGGTAAGGCAACTCCCATCTTTCCATGAATTTATACCTGCTCCTGTATTTTCCACTCCATGCATGAAGAAGTGGGTTCTAGCCCATGAAAGCTTTTGCCCAAATAAATGTGTTAGTCTCTAAGGTACCACAAGGACTCCTCGTTGTTTTTGCTGATACAGACTAACACGGATACCACTCTGAAACTCTATACATGTACAGATTTGTTCAGTACCCAACTGTAACAATTCCTTCTTGACTCACAACTGAGAATGCCAAATTCAGGACAAACTGCTGAGAAATAGGGCAGATACACCTGAAGATTGGTGGCTAATCCTCCATAGGATATAGCAAACCAGCAACAAATGTAAACTTCTGTTTCACCACAATGGCTAACAAGGAGTCATAAAAGCAGTTTCCTTTGGCATTCCAGTCCTTGTATTACCACCAAAAACACTAGACTTAGAGATGAGTGGTTCTTTACAACCAATCTCTTTAAATAAAAGTTTCTCTGATCCCAAAGGACCAGCCACTCACCCAGGTCAATATATAACTTAGATCTTACCCAAAAATCATGCTCATGCCAATCCTTTAGGATCTAAAATCTAAAGCTTTAATCATAGAAAGAAAGAAAGAAAGAAAGAAAGAAAGAAAGAAAGAAAGAAAGAAAGAAAGAAAGAAAGAAAGAAAGAGGAGAGTTAAAGTTGGTTAAAGGAATCAAATACATTAAATAAATAGCAAAGTTCTTGGTTCAGGCTCGCAGCAGTGATGGAATAAACTTCTTGCTTAAGTCAAGTCTCTGGCTGCTTCCAAATCATGGGAAGGTCCTTGGTCCATTAGTTCGAAGGCTCCCATTAGTATAAGTCCATATTCCAGAAGTTTGAGGAGGAAAGAGGAAGAATGGAGGGGTTTCCAGCAATTTTTATATCTTTTGCTATCTGAAGGGAAACCCATTGTTTCAAACAATGCCCTCAGCACAGCTAGTGGAAAATTACAGGTGACAAGACAGTGTTTGGAGTCACATGGTCGAGTCACAGGTCCATGCATGATTTCCTTAGTCATTGCACGAAGACATTACCTATACCCCAGTGTAGTGAGGTGGCCTGGCCCTCCCCAGACACAGAGGAAGAGGGTAGCTCCATCCCCTCATGGGCAGAGCCCTACCCACTAGCTCACCCCCTGGAAGCCAAGAGGTGGGGCTGGAAGTATAAAAGTGGGACCAGAAGCTCAGTTGGGGCCCAGACACTGGAGGGGACAGATGCGTCCCCTGAGCTCTCACACTGGGAGGTAGCAGGAGTCCCGCAGAGTGCAGACGACTGGCTCGGACCTCCTGGACCCCTGAACAACTTGGCCTCGCAGGAAACAAATGACTGGCCTGGACTGCCGGCTGGCCCAACACTGGCAGAGCTTCTGCTGGCAACTGAGGCCCTCGCTGATCGCTGTACCTCACCAGATCAGCAGGTACCCATGGAGGGGGAGTGTGGACGTGACCATGAGATAGTAGACGCTTGTCTGGCTGCAACGCTGGCAGAGGGTGAGTCAGCGTGTTGCGGCTTGGATCCCCACTGACACGATGGCAGACCCCTCTGCCACCCTTAGGGCCCTGGGCCAGGACGCAGTGGAGTGGGAAGGCCTGCGTCCCCCTGCCACCCAAGCCGGGAGGGGATCGGAATGGGTCTCCGCCACAGACAGCTCTCGATGCTGGCACATATTTCACCGATTCAGTGGAAGGGCGATTTACCATCTCCAGGGACAACCCCAGAGACCTGCTGTATTCCCACAGGAACAGCTTGAGACCCGAGCACACCGCCTGGTATCGCCGCCAGAGACTCCCTGTTGTGGAAGCTCAGACAAAAACCTTCCCTCAGAGTGGGTGTTCTCCTCTTGGGGCGCCCAAGGTCTGTAAAATGTAAAGAGATTAAATCTGAGAACCGACACGAGACTGGGCACCGTCTTCAGTAACGGCCCCACTCTCGCATCCATGGCTCTCACCAGGAAATAGGATGCTTTAAATAAAACAGGTAGTGATTTGACCTCCCCGGTATCGTCCTTCCTGCCGCCAGAGTGACAAGACTTCGCAGCTCCCTCACTTTCTCTGCACGATTGATTCCCGCGCGGTCCTGCAACCCCAGACTTTACTCCCTTGCCACGCGGCTGGCACTGCGCAGAATCCTGCAATTAATGCAGCGCTTGGGGCTTCGAGTGGAAAAAACACACACACCCCTCCCAGCAAGGAGCGGTCACCGAGCGAAATGTAGAGAGAGGAAAATTCAGCCTCAATAAAATGCTCATACGTGTACCGGGAAAAGTCCGAGTGTTGTGGTTAGGGTTATGCCTAAAGTTAGGGTTAGGGGATAGGGTTAAGATGAGAGATAAGGGTATGATTAGAGTTAGGGGACAAGGTTAAGATTAGCATTAGGGTTAAGGCTAAGGGTAAGGTTCAGTGTGGTTAAATATAAGTGGAAGGGCCGGGATTAATTTTGGTGTCCGGGTCAGTGTTATATTAAACGTGAGGTTTAGAATTATAGAGCCAGGGTTAAATTAGACTGTTGGATTAAATCAGGATTTTCGGGGCTAGAGGAAGAATTAGCATTTTAGGGTAAAGGCAAACATTTGGTGTATGGATTAGCGTTCAGGTCCGGATTTGAAGAGAGGTTAAATTTAGGGTTAGGCAGAAAGGCAGGGTTAGGTTCTTGGTTAGATTTAAAGAAAAACTGGGGAATTTTATCTTCTCTAAGAAACAGAGTGTGAGGAACCCCAGGGTATATTATAAAGGATCTTGTCATTTTCTCCTGCATAAATTTAAGTTTTACATTGTTTGGAAATCCATTAACTTCCCTGGGGTGACCCCTGTTTTGCAGCCGAGGGAGGGAGAGAAACGTGTTCTCTTGACTCCAAGTGAAGTGTTTCTTACTGACAAGGAGGTGAGAGGACTTCCGGTTCCTTGAGCTCATCGGTTGCTTTCCTGGGGCTTTACACTCGGGCGAGTGAGAAGAAAATCAAGCTCTATAATGTCAGGGTAGTCTGATAAACACGACAGCAGCAATGCTGGGGCAGAGCGGTCTTTTCCTTTTCGTTCATTGGGCACGCTGTGCGACTCCTCTATGCCCCCAAAGTCTCAGAAAGGTGTCCCCTCCCCTCCAAAAATTTCTCTCAATCCCAATGTCTACCAATCCCAATGTCTACTCTACAGAGTCTACCAATGTTCTCGCTCTCACCAAACTCTCCTCCGTGTCTGATTCTGTCTCCTCTTCCCAACCCCTGTTCCTACAACACTGCTCGGTTTGAGGGGCGGAGCGGTGTTTTTTAAATGTCCCTTTAGCCGCAGTAACCACAACTCACGCCCCCCTTTCAGTACCAGAGCCCCTCCTCCGGCGAGCAGAGGATTTCCCTGCCCCGTGCTATCCCCATGGATCTGTCACCCTCTATTCATAGGCGGCCTGTCCCGATCCGTCTGCAAGAGACAAAGCTGGGAACCCACTTCCAGACCCAGCTACTGAAACTCACGGTGCATCTGCAGAGACCCAACACCCACTATCGGCTGAGTCCCCCCAACCCTGCCATGCCAGACCCTCCCTTCGTCCCCTTGCTGTGGGGTCTCGAGCCCAGACCAGCCTCCTGCTTGTCAGACTCTCATGTGTGCCTTGGGCGGGGAGGGGTTCGGTCCCCTCTCAGTTGAGGTGGGATGTTTGCTTTCACCGCTTCCCGCTTCGTTCCCACAGGGGCCGGTGGCAGATTGTTCTCACCCAGTCGGGTCCCGAAGGGAAGCAGCCCAGAGAATCCATCCCGCTGAAATGCGCGGGGAGCGGGGTTAATCCCAAGGACAACCCGCTCCTCTCACACCTTCCGGGCCGGTTCATACCAAGGCCAGCTCCAGCGGCTACCTGCATACCCCGGGCGGGGCCCGGAGAACACGCGCTGTGTCGCTGAGTGAGGAGACTCAGGCTGGGGGAGCCAGGCTGCAGAGACCCGCTGCGGACTCGCCCTTCTGCCATTCTCCGCGTGGGGGCAGCGGTGACACCCAGCGCGGCTGTGGGGACCGGACTGAGAACACGCCCCAGGGTGGACGCGCATCTCACTCCAGCTCTTCACTCCTCCCTTCCCTGGAAACGTCTCCCACTGATGCACAAAGCTGCAATCCAGAGCAGAGCCCTGCCTGCCTCTGTCCAGCCGCTCCTCTCCTCGCAATTCTCGGTTGAACTCCGGGGAGAGAAGCAAACCGCGATTGTCCCGGGTGGTGAAAGCTGCCGGGGAATATTTCCCACCAGGCAGAGCACAGGTCCGTGGAGCCGCCGCTTCTGGGAAAGGGGGATGGGCCGGGGCTTCAGTCACAGCTACTGCCCAGTGCCCAGGGCTTTATTCTGTCTCCAGGGGTGTCCCAGCCCAATGGAGCCCTGTGACCCGACCCCTCCCCCGGCACTGACCCCACTGACCCGCCGTACCACAGCCCCATAGGCCTGGGCGGGGGCACCAGGCCTGAGTCTCCCAGTCCCACCCCCAGTACGAACTGACAGCAATCGGGCCCTGCAGTCGCGTCAGGGAAATTCTTATTTGGGGCCCTTCTTCTTTCTTTCCTCTGCCAGGGACAAATTCTGAGCCCACGAAAAAACCTGCCAGATAGTCGCAGATTCATAAACCGCAAGGGAGCGGTATGATAAACTAGTCTGAGCTCCTGCATAAAACAGGCCATCGATCCTCATTAATAAACCAGGCTGTGAGTCCACTTAGTGTCACCACGGTCAGCGACACATTCCAGAGGAAAGGACTGACCTCTCACAGGAACCCACCACCTGGGTTGGTTGGTTGGTTGGTTTGTTTTCCAGTTGAATATTTTTTCTGCCAAATGTGGCTCTGGCACAAGGACCATTTTCCTAATAGAAAAAAAATCCTGGTTTAAAAGAATAAATACCCCCGCCCCCCGCCTCAAAATATACATTTTCTGGCTTTAATATGACCAATAACACAAAAAAGGAAAACAGAGAAGGGGGGCGGGCTGCAGAGTCCGCTTCTCCCATGTACCACGAGGGGGCAGTGATGAGGAATACGGCACCGCACAGCCTTGGGGACAAGACTGGAAAGGGGCAGTGGGTTCCCTACCTACCCGGCTCCTTTACACACAGAAACTGCGTTTGCACGTTGACCCTGTCAATCCCCCATGAAATCTGTGCGGAAAATAACGGGTAACAGTTTCCAAAAGAAAAGCAGCCACAAAACTACATCCCGAGGTTCCCCTCAGATCCAACCCTTCTGTAATCCAATCCATTTGAGATGAAGCCCAGATTAAGGTCGGCCTTTTCCATTGGACCCATATTATTATTTTTAGCATGTCTTCCTTTGGGAGCTTGGGCAAGTCACCGAGACCCAGATTTCAAAAGTTATTTAGGTTCCCAAAGAAGGACATTGGTATCTAATGAGATTATGAAGGCTCCTAAACGCCCAAATTCCATTGAAATCAAGGGGCGTTAGAGTCCCGGTCACTTTTGTAGATCTCACAAGGTGCTTTCCTGCATTTTAGGGCACCTAAATACCTTTCAAAATCTCCTTCTCTGTGCCTGGGTACCCGCTTTGTAAAGAAAATTGCAATTCTTGACATCACTGTCGTGTGGTGAGGTTACATACATTTAAGCCTGGCGAGGCGCTGAGATGCTATGGTTAGGGGTGCTCCCAGAAGGCCCTAAGACAGACGGCTGGAATATATGGCTAGAGGTATTTCCAACATTACAGTGAGCAGAGTGTCAGATCCGATGCTTAACACAGTCAAAGGAAAGATTCCCATCGAGTTCTCTGAGCTTTGGGTCAGGCCCAGAGCAAGACCAAAAGACTTGCCCATTTCTCTGAACCCCACGAAAAGAAAATGAGACTGCTCGGGAAGGAGTTTGTCTCTTATAAGGGGCGGGATATGCAAATAGGCGACTGTCTCCTGTTTAAATCTCTCTCTGTCCCAGCAGCACCCGACCAAAACTGCAGCCCCCTGTGTCCCTGCAGTTACCAGCCACTCCACTGAGGACTTTCCCCTCCAACACCAGGGAAAATGAGACTTTGGCTCCATTTACTTTTCCTTGTGGCGGCTCTGGAAGGTATTTTATCCCCGTAAAGGCACTGGGGAAGGGGGCAAACATTCCTGGTTTTCTGCAACGATCTGAAAACGTATTTTGTAACCTGCTTTTATTGATATTCGTCTCCTGTTAACCGAGGGGAGCAGTGTATCATGTGGCTGGTTCCCTCACTCTTCGCTTTTCTCTCCCCCCTTTCCCACAGGCGCCCGGTCACAGGTTGTTCTGACCCAGTCCGGCCCGGAAATGAAGAAGCCCGGAGAATCCACTCGGCTGAAATGCGCCGTGAGCGGGTTCACTATCACAGATTATTATATGGATTGGGTCAGACAGGAGCCGGGAAAGGGGCTGGAGTGGCTGGTCAGCTACTGGAAACCAGGGCAGAGCGAGTATTATTCTTCCACCATCAAGGGGCGATTCACAGCCTCCAAGGACAGCTCCAATTTCTACCTACAAATGAACAGCCTGAAACCCGAGGACACCGCCCTGTATTACTGCGCGAGAGACACAGTGAGGGGAAGCCGGTCTGGGCTCAGACAAAAACCTCCCTCTGCAGAGACTGGGGAAGGGATTTCCTGGGGGTGGCCCTCTCGTTCCGTAGCAGTGAGAAGAGAGACACAAAGTATCTCCCCTTGGCGGGATCCCACACAGCTGCCAGCGGGGAGAGAGGCGCTGCTGACTCCATCTGTCCCCGGGGAGCGCAGGGAGCAGATGCTCAGTGGCTATTTTAGGGAAGAAGGAGCAGGTGCATCCGCCCTCACTCTGGGATGCGCCCCACGGCTCACCAGGGCTTTCTGGTCAGCCACTCTCCAGTGCAAGGCTCCCTCCTTCTCCTATTGAAGGGAGAAGCTGAGCCCCGAGGGAAGGTCAGTGGCGATGCTGAGCCCGGAATGAAGATGATTGACTGGAAGGGAAGGATCACTAATCTAGAGATGACCTTCCCCCTCAGCCCAGGGATCATTCTCTGTGGGTGAAATTCACCCCCGTGTGGAGGGCCTAGCACGAGGGCCTCTGTCAGTACTGTGTCCCGCCTAGCCCGAGGAATATCGTCACCCCATGCAGCCGTTTAGAAGTGTACAATCCCGATTTCCCTGCCTTCCCCCTTCTGTTTGCACTAAGGCCTGGGCCAGTTGGGTGGGATGTGGGTCTGTTTTCACGCACTCTCCTCCTGTGCCTCGTACACCTTTGATTAGGGACAGTTTGGGGTCCCCACACCAGTGCTGACATCAGCCAATGTGCGGCGTGGGGGAGAATCCATGTGAGGCAGGTGAGCAGAGACAGCAAGACTAAGGCGATTGCTGAGTGTTCCCAGGGCACAAAGAACCAACCTTTTCAACCTCAACCCTCAGGACCCATCCTAGAGAGACAGCGACGTGGCGCCATTGAGCAAACAATTCCCCGAGCCGAGAAGAAGGGGCTCAAATGGACATCAGTGTTATTCCCTACATCTCTGCTTCACAGCAAAAGGTGGAGTTTTTGAAGAAATACAAACACGTGTCCAAAGGCCATTCCTGTCCCGTGGCAGAATGCCTAACTGCCCTGGGTGCTCTCAGATATGCCACCGAAAATACATTATTTCCACAGCATAGAAGCAAATGAATTTTCCTTTGTTCTCTCGCCTTACAGAAGGACCGGCTGCGTCCTATGGCCGGCTGCCCCGTGCTGGGTACCCATATGGCTGCCCCTCTCTGGAGGTGCTGACCGCCCAACTTCTCACAATCAAACTCCTTCTAAGTTGCCTCAAAATGGGCAAAGAAAAACTCACGGGCACTAAATAACGAGTCCCTTTTAAACAGCTTATCCTGTGTGCACGGTAGGAGAATTGGTGTTGACAAAGACCCCAGTATTGTATGCTAAGGATGATACACGAATTTACCAGGGCTTTGCTCAAGTATCAGGAGCTCTGTTAAAGATATTAAAGGTGGGCATGTGGGTGTGTGAGATGGGAACAGGGAATGGGGGTAAGAAAATTGGAATCATGTTTTGCTAAAGGGGGAGATGGGAACAGGGAATGGGGGTAAGAAAATTGGAATCATGTTTTGCTAAAGGGGGAGATGGGAACAGGGAATGGGAGTAGGGAAGTTGGAATCATGTTTGGCTAAGGGTAGGAATGGGAACAGGGACACAGGTCTAAGGCTCTGTGGTGTCAGAGCTGGGAAGGAGGACACTAAGGAAGGAAACTGGAATCATGCTTGCTGGAAGTTCACCCCAATAAACATCGAATTGTTTGCACCTTTGGACTTCAGGTATTGTTGCTCTCTGTTCATGCAAGAAGGACCAGGGAAGTAAGTGGGTGAAGGAATAAGCTCTCTAACATCTTTAAAGAAGGTATTGTTTCATATTCTCTGTGTATATATAAAGTCTGCTGCAGTTTCCACGGTTTGCATCTGATGAAGTGAGCTGTAGCTCACGAAAGCTCATGCTCAAATAAATTGGTTAGTCTCTAAGGTGCCACAAGTACTCCTTTTCTTTTTGCGAATACAGACTAACACGGCTGTTACTCTGAAACCTGTTAAAGATACTGTCACTCAATCACTGCTAGACACTATAGTAAGTAACTCTCCTTCGTGCGCTCGGGGCTGGGATCTGGAGTCCATTTGCAGTTGAATTGATCTGTCCCGTAGGAAAAGGGGAAGATGCAAATGCTTCTACTCGCCTCCCCTGCTTAAAACCCCTCAATCCCCAGACCCTGAAGCATTGCACTGAGAAGCCGCACCCTTCTGGGTCCAAGCAGTGTAGCAGTTATTTATCCTTTCACCAAATACAAAAACCAGGCGTCACTAGATGAAATTAATAGGGGTCCGAAAGTCTAATGAAGATCCCAGCGCCCTGTGCCTGGCGCTGCACAAACACTCAGGACCGGACAGTCTGACTCCTGCACCCGGAGCCCTAGCGCGAGTCACTCAGATCACTGGCAGAAGGAGTGTGTGTCCCTTATAAGAACGGAAATATGCAAATGAGGGAGAGAGTTTCCTGTTTAAATCTGCGCCTCTCTCTTCCCAGGCTGCACCTGGAGACACAATCCGCAGCCCCCGGGTCGGTGCAGTCACCAGCCAGTCCCCTGAGAACTTAAGCCTCCAGCACCAGGAAGAATGAGACTTTTGCTCCATGTAATTTTCGCTGTAGCAGCTCTGGAAGGTATTTTCCTCCTCTGAATAACTGGCAGAGTTAGAAGAATATTGTGTTCTCGCTGTTTTGATACCGATATTAATGGCCTGTCTTTATTCCCAGGTGTCCAGACCGGAGGGGATGTGAAGAAGCCCGGAGACTCTCTCCGCCTCTCCTGCAAAGCCTCCGGCTTCACCTTCAGCAGCTACCACATGAGCTGGGTCCGACAGGCTCCAGGCAAGGGACTGGAATGGGTCGCTTTTATAAACACCGGTGGGGGTACTGCATACCCTGATTCAGTGAAAGGGCGATTCACCATCTCCAGGGAGAACTCCAAGAGGGAGCTGTATCTGCAGATGACCGGCCTGAAGCCCGAGGACACCGCCCGCTATTACTGTGCGGGAGACACAATGACACCAAACCGGTTTGTGATCGTACAAAAACCCAGGCTGTGGAATCGCCCTTCTCCCGGCGACCGCGCGGGGGCAGCAGCGACACCCCCCGCTTCGGGCTCGGACAGGAGAAGCAGAGGTCCCCTTGGTGGGAGGCCGGGGGGCACTATGGTCACAGAAGGCAGCTCCCACTTGGTGAGATTTGTCCCAGGACTTCCCAAAGTCTTGTGCGACATTCCCATCCTGCATTAGCTGTCAGCCAGTTGTCACTGTCAGGTCTCCAATGGCTACAAAACGCTGAACCTGCTTCCCCTTGTACCTGGAGAGTTTCTCAGATTCTGGTCCTGCTACCACATACGCTTGTCTTCCGCAGTCTAACCCAAAGGCAAAGAGGAATAAGGGAAGCTTTTTCCTGACCCAAGAACACGCTCTATCAGGCCAGGGAAGGATATCTTGGGATTTGAGATCATTTTACTTCTCCCTTAGGTAAAAGCACAAACATGATCCCCCAGCTCAGACGTTTCACAACACAGAATAAGGGTCCCTCTGAGTCCTCTTCTTTAAGACTGAGGGTAAAGCAAAGGGCAGGAGCTTGTTTCTTATAAGGAAGGGGATATTCAGATAGGTCGAAAAATTTCCTGTTTAAATCTGTCCCTCTCTCTGCCCAGGGGGCACCTGGAGACACAGTCCGCAGGCCCCTGGGTCTGTGCAGTGACCGGCCAATCCCCTGAGAACTTTCCCCTCCAGCAGTGGGGAAAATGAGACTTTGGCTCCATTTGGTTTTCATTCTAGCAGCTTTGGAAGGTATTTACTGCTCTTAAATGCATTGCAGAGAAAGGGGAAATGTTGTATTATTCTTCTCAGTACCATTTCTAAACGTGTCCTTATTCGCAGGTGCCCGGTCCCACATCCAACTGGTGGAGCCCGGAGGGGATGTGAAAAAGCCCAGAGACGCTCTCTGCATCTCCTGAAAAGCCTCCGGGTTCACCTTCACCGATTACCACATGAATTGGGTCCGTCAGGCTCCTGGAAAGGGCCTGGAGTGGGTCGCCCACATTCAAGTCACCTCCACCTACTACGCTGATTCCGTCAAAGGGCGATTCACCATCTCCAGGGACAATCCCAACTACATGGTTTATTTTCAGATGAGCAACTTGAAGACCGAGGACACCGCCCTGTACTACTGTGCAAAGCGCACAGTGAACCGAAACCTATGCCTGATAATACACAAACACCAGCTGCGGATTCACCCTTATCCCATGGGCCGCAGAGGGCTGCAGATCCATAAACAATACCCCACTGGGCGCACGAATAGGAAGGGTCACCAGGCCAGGAGTAAAGTCAGGTTTATGTATATAATTCCCAGACAATATTCCATCTTGTTTCCCATCGCTCCATAGTGGGTGTGATCTCTGATCAAGTATCAGACAATGTATTAGAGACCCTCAGAGCCTTTGCTAGATTCTCTGGCCACACACCCGAACCCAGCGCTCCATACACCTACCCAGGCCCCACACACTCCCTGCTTCCTGGCTTAAACCCCTTCAGGTCAATCCAGTGTATACAAAGCTGACAGCTCCCACTTCCTGGTTAAATACTGACAGTAGCAGCTCAGACAAAAGACCTGACTCATTGGAGACTCCCTTCCCACCCCACCACCATGCTCTTTGCATTATGAAACTTCATTTGACTGACTGGACTCTCACGTCGAGTTTTTGAATATACAGTTGAACTACACTTTAGAGGACAGAGCCCTGAGGTAAGTGGGGAAGCGGGATACAGGGAGGAAGCACGAGCAGGAGCGTGTGAGAGGGGAGGGCTCCTGCCTCATATTGAGAACAAGGGGCGATTAGCGGGTTATCTCAAGTGCCTATATACAAATGCACAAAGCCTGGGAAACAAGCAGGGAGAACTGGAGGTCCTGCAAAGTCAGGGAATTATGATGTGATTGGAATAACGGAGACTTGGTGGGATAACTCGCATGACTGGAGTTCTGTCATGGATGGGTATAAACTGTTCAGGAAGGACAGGGAGGCCAGAAAAGGTGGGGGAGTTGCACTGTATGTAAGGGAGCAGTATGACTGCTCAGAGCTCAAGTATGAAACTGCAGAAAAACCTGAGAGTCTCTGGATTAAGTTTAGAAGCCTGAGCAACAAGGGTGATGTCTTGGTGGGAGTCTGCTATAGACCACCGGACCAGGGGGATGAGGTGGATGAGGCTTTCTTCCGGCAAGTCGCAGAAGTTACTAGATTGCAGTCCCTGGTTCTCATGGGAGACTTCAATCATCCTGATATCTGCTGGGAGAGCAATACAGCGGTGCATAGACAATCCAGGAAGTTTTTGGAAAGTGTAGGGGTCAATTTCCTGGTGCAAGTGCTGGAGGAACCAACTAGGGGCAGAGCTCTTCTTGACCTACTGCTCACAAACTGGGAAGAATTAGTAGGGGAAGCAAAAGTGGATGGGAACCTGGGAGGCAGTGACCATGAGATGGTCGAGTTCAGGATCCTGACAGAAGAAAGAAAGGGAAGCAGCAGAATACGGACCCTGGACTTCAGAAAAGCAGACTTTGACTCCCTCAGGGAGCTGATGGGCAAGATCCCCTGGGAGAATAACATGAGGGGGAAAGGAGTCCAGGAGAGCTGGCTGTATTTTAAAGAATCCTTATTGAGGTTACAGGGACAAACCATCCCGATGTGTAGAAAGAATAGTAAATACAGCATGCGACCAGCTTGGCTTAACAGTGAAATCCTTGCTGATCTTAAACACAAAAAATAGGCTTACAAGAAGTGGAAGATTGGACAAATGACCAGGGATGAGTATATAAATATTGCTCGGGCATGTAGGAATGGAATCAGGAAGGCTAAATCACACCTGGAGTTGCAGCTAGCGAGGGATGTTAAGAGTAACAAGAAGGGTTTCTTCAGGTATGTTGGCAATAAGAAGAAAGCCAAGGAAATTGTGGGCCCCTTACTAAATGAGGGAGGCAACCTAGTGACAGAGGATATGGAAAAAGCTAACGAACTCAATGCTTTTTTTGCCTCTGTCTTCACGAACAAGGTCAGCTCCCAGACTACTGCACTGGGCAGCACAGCATGGGGAGGAGGTAGCCAGCCCTCTGTGAAGGAAGAAGTGGTTAGGGACTATTTTGAAAAACTGGACGTGCACAAGTCCATGGGGCCGGATGCGTTGCATCCGAGAGTGCTAAAGGAATTGGCAGATGTGATTGCAGAGCCATTGGCCATTATCTTTGAAAACTCATGGTGATCGGGGGAAGTCCCGGAAGATTGGAAAAAGGCTAATGTAGTACCCATCTTTGAAAAAGGGAAGAAGGAGGATCCTGGGAACTACAGGCCGGTCAGCCTCACCTCAGTCCCTGGAAAAATCATGGAGCATGTCCTCAAGGAATCAATCCTGAAGCACTTAGAGGAGAGGAAAGTGATCAGGAACTGTCAGCATGGATTCACCAAGGGAGAGTCATGCCTGACTAATCTAATTGCCTTCTATGATGAGATAACTGGTTCTGTGGATGAAAAGAAAGCAATGAATTACAATGAAATACTGTTATAGTAAACTATTTCAAGGATAAGTATTAAAGGGCATGTTTGTGCACAGAGCAGCAGGTAAATATTTAGGGATTTTTATGTTTATTAATAATATGAGAAAAATATTCTGTCAGGTCTTGTACAGCCAATGACACTATGGAGAATAAAATGTAAAGTTAAATCAATGGGACTAAGAGTTGTGCTTAAATGTAAAAGGTGTCCTGCACAGAGATGGGGTTAAGCAAATGCCTAAGTGCTTTCCTGAATTGAAACCTAAGAAATTGTTCTAGGGTCTAGATGAAAAATACTTGAAAATTATCCACTGAGCTCCTATGTCCATTAAATTATTTGGAATACGCCCAGCCCAGACTTTTACACAGCAATCTTTGCAAAAAATGCCCGCACTGAAATATTGCTGAGCTGGGCATCTGAGAGCACTGTATCTCGCCTGAGAAACAACATGTCCTCAACCCATTACAGAGTGTGCCGGGGTTTTCAAAGGAACCCAAAGTTGTGAGGTTTCCAACTCCCATGGGAAGTGAGTGTTTACATGGCTTCAGACCCTTTAAAAACTCCACCCTGTGTCAGAATGCAGAAACACAAGGGCAGGGCTCAACTTCTCAGGTCTATGTATTTTTGTTATTTGCTATTATTTTATTTTATTATTTATTTATTTTATTATTTATTTCTCAACATTATTCCCTATGTACAGTGGGTGTTGAAAATCATATTGACACTAATACAAAGAAGAAGAAGAAGAAGACGAGTGATATGACACTTCTGGGAAACTGAAATTTTTTATTCATACAATTAGCCCCACTCAGAGCAATGGGGGTACTGTGTCAATCACAGTTACACACGCTTACAAATACCTGCAGGTTTATAATCCTAGGCTGGAGATTCTTTCAGGGTACCACCTGTCCATTTTCACTGCATGATTTAGCAGAGTTTAGCTCTTTGGGACTTCTGGGCCACAAAAGTCAAAGCAGGCTGGGGGTACCCACACCCATCTCCCATTCATTTTAAGGTGCTAATCTAATCATAATTCTGTCTTGTCGTCCAGCAGTGCAAAAAAGAGTTTCAAACATAGGTGGTGGAACTAGGGGTGCTGCTCCAAGCCTGGCTTGGAGTGGTTTCCATCATATACAGGGTTTCCAGTTTGGCTTAATGGCTCTCAGCATCCGTATTATACAAATTGTTCCAGAACCCCTGCTTTCAAAGGCTTGCCTTCTTCTTCTTACAGAAACAGAAAAAGACGGTTTCAGACATTAGTAATAGCACTAACCCCTAGCATTTATAGAGAGATTTCCAACAGGAGGTCTCAGAGCACTTCACAAAGGAGGGTCAGGTCAGGGTCTCTGTCCCATCTTTAGAGAGAGAAGTGATGGATCCAAGCAACCCAGCAGACCAAGGAAGAAACAGCCCGTATCCCATGGCCCAGTCTAGTGCTCTGTGTGCTAGGTCACAGTGGCAAGAAACTCACAAACTGAGAACAGACAGAGCTCAGTGGCAGGTGAACAATCAATGGTGCATTTTGTCTGTCAGAGGCAGCAAGCATCCCTGAAGGGATCAGAGAGATTCTAACTCTCCTTCTCCAGCTGAATATCTTCTTCCTCCGAACCCGTCTCCCAGAGGCCTGAGTTTAATGAGGGTTGCGGTTGTGTGTTTTTTTAAACAGGGAAGATGCAAATTCAGTGTCTCGGGGCCCTGCATAAATCTGGTGTCTCCTGGATGGCAGAGTATGAAAAGGGAGCAGGCCAAGATCTTGGCATCTTTGCAGTAACCGTCAGAAACCCCTCCAGTGTCAGCAGCAGGATATTGTGGCTGAATCTTCTCTTTGCCCTAGCAGCTCTTCCAGGTAATTCTCCCCTCCCTTGCCCCCAACATTGGCTGGAGACTCCAGGGAAGGTTGGACATTCCTTCCCCAACCCAAAGCACAGTGAAGTGAATGGGCATCTTTCCAACGGCTTCTGTGAGCTTTGGCTCAGGTCTTGTATTAATGTGATTCTTAATAGCATTTTTCCTTCTTCTTTTCCCCCTAGATGTGCGGTCCCAGGTTCTTCTGGTGGAGTCCGTTGGTGGAATTCAGAAGCCGGGGGGATCTCTCCCCCTCTCCTGCAAAGCCTCCGGGTTCACCTTCAGCAA
Organism: Eretmochelys imbricata; assembly: GCF_965152235.1. Taxonomy (NCBI): domain Eukaryota; kingdom Metazoa; phylum Chordata; order Testudines; family Cheloniidae; genus Eretmochelys; species Eretmochelys imbricata. The sequence goes on along the minus strand of NC_135584.1, from coordinate 39,881,280 downwards.
CTACCACATGAGCTGGGTCCGTCAGGTGTCCGGGAAGGGCCTGGAGTGGGGCTCACGGATATACAACCCTGCTAATAGCCACTGCATGTTTTATAGCGATGTGGTTAAAGGGCCATTCACCATCTCCAGAGACGACTCCAGCAGCCTGGTGTATCTGCAGATGATCAGCCTGAAAGCAGAGGACACCGCCCGGTATCACGGTGCGACAGACACAGCGATCAGAAACCAACTGCCGTGAATACAGAAACCTCCTCCTCGAATCCAACCAGCTCCCAGCGCCCGCAGAGAGCAGCAGACGCAGACACAGCAGAGCAGTTTAGACACCAAGAAACCGCCAATAATGGATCTGGGCTTCAGTCATCTCAAAATGCGCCTTGGCAATTAAAGACTCGCTATGTTGAGAGAATAGAGAGGACTTTACTTCGTGGCTGGCAATGCAGAGCTAGAATCCATCTCAGTTGCTATTGATCATTAGCTTTCTGCTCTTCGACCTGCCTTGTGAACATGAACTAAGAGGAAGAAATGACAGAGACATTATTTAAAGAGTCTGTTTGCCAGAAGCTGGGAATGGGCAACAGGGGATGGGTCACTGGATGATTCCCTGTTCTGTTCACTCCCTCTGGGGCACTTGGCATTGGCCACTGTTGGGAGACAGGACACTGGGCTACATGGACCTTTGGTCTAACCCATTATGGCCGTTCTTATCTTCTTAACGCTCGTGGTGGAACCTCCCTAAAATTTTACACCCCCAGGGATCTGTACTGGGCCCAGTCCTATTCAACATATTCATAAATGTTCTGGAAAAAGGGGTAAACAGTGAGGTGGCAACATTTGCAGATGGTACAAAACTACTCAAGATAGTTAAGACCCAGGCGGACTGCGAAGAGCTACAAAAGCAGTGGTCACCCCCTGGTCGATCGCGATCAACTGGTAGATCCTAGAGGAGCTTCCAGTTGATTGCAATCTCCGGCAGCACAGCGGGTTGCCGCTAAGACAGACTCCCTGCCTGCCTCGGCCCCACGCCACTCCCAGAAGCGGCCAGCATGGCCCTTAGCCCAGGAGGTGGGGGGGCAGGGGGAATCTCCCTCCGCACACTGCTCCTACCTGCAAGCACCACCCCCGCAGCTCCCATTTGTTGGGAATAGGAAGCTGTGGCCAATGGGAGCTGCAGGGACAGTGCTTGCAGAGAGAGGCAACATGCGGAGGCATGTGCCACCCCCTTCAGCCCCATCCCAGGGGCCACAGGAGTTGCTGGCCATTTCCAGGAGTAGTGTGGGGCCCAGGTAGGCAGGGAGCCTGCCTTAGACACTGGGAGTAAATGCTGCCTGGCAGGAGTCTGCACTCCAAGCCCCAGCCCTGAGCTCCCTCCTGGAGCCAGCACCCCATGCCCCAGGTGTGGGCAAACTACAGCCCAGGGGCCGCATCCGGCCCTACAGACATTTTAATCTGGCCATTGAGCTCCTGCCAGGAAATGGGGTGTGCCATGGCTTCATGTGGCTCCCGGAAGCAGCAGCATGTTCCTTCTCCGGCCCCCATGTTTAGAGGTAGCCAGGGGGTTCCACACACTGCCCCTGCTCCAAGCAGTGCCCCTGCATCTCCCATTGGCTCCCATATGCCCACCACCTGCATGGATGGGGCAGCGTGCAGAGCCACCTGGCTGCACCTCTGCTTGGGAGATGGAGACAGGCCATGCCGCTGCTGCTGGGAGATGCTTGAGGTAAGCACCGCCTGGAGCCTGCACCCCTGACCGCCTCCAGCACCCCAACCCCCTGCCCCATCCCAGATACCCCTCCCACCCTCCAAACATCTCAGACCCACCCTCCTGCAACACAGAGCCTGCACCCCAAACTGTAGCCCTCACCCCCCCTCCCACACCCTGAACTCCTCATTTCTGGCCCCACCCCAGAGCCCAGCACCTACAGCCGGAGCACTCACCCCCTCCTGCATCCCAACCCCAATTTCATGAGCATTCGTGGCCCATCATACAATTTCCATACCCAAATATGGGCCCGGGACAAAATATTTGCCCACCCCTGCCATACCCCTTGTGCACCCCAAGCTCCTGCCCTAACTCTGCTTTCCATGTCCCATCCTCAGGCTCAAAGGGTACTGACTGGTGCTTTGATGAGCCAATGTCCTTACTAATCTTCTGCAAGATCCTTCATTCTTTACTCCCACCACCTGTCCCAGTTAAATCAATGGGGTCACACACACGGGGAATAAAGCCCGCAGGATTTCATTATTTCATGCCCGCATACGGATCTGCAAGGGAATATTTCGCTAGTCTTATTGCTCACCGGGGTGTGTCATTCAATCAGAATTGCTGAGTCTCTGTAGGAATCATCCTCATTAGCTCTTGCTCTATGATAACTCCCCTCCCTGTTTTGCAAACACCTGCACGGAAATTTCAAGCCATCCTGGCAGAATTGTCGGGACTCAGTTGCGCGCACACAGGGCATCCTCCAGCGAACACGGGACTAACCAGCCGGTGCTTCTGGGTTTGTTCGTTTGTTTCTCTGACTTTCATGGGCTTCCCATCAGTCTGTAGCAGGGCTGGAGTATTTACAGCGCACTGCCCACAACAACGCAGCGTGACTCAAGTTACCCAGCTCAGAAACCAGTCACATTTCCCGTGGTAAGGAGAATCCACCTGGTGTGTGGCTGGAAATGTTCCCATGCGGTACTGAAAACACCCCCGGTCATTGCCAAGATTTTAGGAGCAGGACCAGGCTAAGAGACATTCCTCCGTTTTAGGCCCTCTCATGGCCACATCACATGGCATCTGGGGACCTCCTGATCTTTCATGAGTTTGTCCTCACAACAGCGCTGCGAGGCAGGATGGTGCTGGAGTGTCCGAGGTGCGGGTGGGGGCCTGAAACACAAAGGGACATGTCACACTTGCTCAGGGCAACCCAGGGAGTCTGTGGAGGAAAAGGGGGATGGATCCCCATGCCCGTAACTCCACTCTGGATCCCTAACCACTGACGTCTGACTGCAGCTCCCTGAATCCCCAAACCGAGGTTTTCAGAGGCCGCTCTTAGGGAGCTTGTCTCTATTATAAGGAGGGGGATATGCAAATAGGAGTGACAGGTTCCTGTTTAAATCTGCCCCTCTCTAGGCCCGGGCTGCAGCCGGAGGGACAATCCGCAGCCCCTGGGTCTCTGCAGTTACCGGCCAAAAGTCTGAAAACTTTCCCCAACAACAATGTGGAAAATGACACTTTGGCTCCATTTGGTTTTCTTTGCAGCGGCTCTGGAAGGTAATTTATCCCCCATTAATACACAGGAGGGGCCGGGTATCTGGGACTATTGCGGCTGATATCGATGTGGGGTGGGACACTTCTTTCTTCTGTCGTCTCCCACCGACTGATGTACAAAGTGCCCAGTGTGGCTGGTTCTCCCACTGTTCCCTGTTCACTTTCCATTGAACCCGGGGCTAATGACTGGTTTCATGTGGTGACTGAGCTTTAATTCCAATCGGCCATTTCCCTTCTCCCGCAGGGGCCCGCTCGCAGGTGGTTCTGACCCAGTCGGGGCAGCGCTGAAGAAGCCCGGAGAGTCCCAGAAACTGCAATGTGCCGCCAGCGGGTTCACTCTTAGCAGCTCCTGGCTGGGCTGGATCAGACAGGAGCCGGGAAAGGGGCTGGAGTGGCTGGCTTGGTATTACAATGAGGGAAACAAGTACTACGCTTCCTCGGTCCAGGGCCGGTTCACAGCCTCCAAGGACAGCACCAACTTCTACCTGCAAATGACCGGCCTGAGAGCGGAGGACACCGCAGTGTATTCCTGCGCCAGACACACAGCGAGGGGAAGCGAGTCTGAGCTCAGCCAAAAACCTCCCCCTGCAGTAACAGCGCAACGTGTCCGCTGCTCAGGGCGCGAACCAGCCCCCGACTGCCCGGGACAGGCGATGGGAGCAGCCCGGAGAGAGTCTCCCAGGCTAGAAATACTTGCAGATTGGAGCAGTTTCAGAATCGGTTTCACTCACTCCCCCTGGAACTCCTCTGAGCATCAGACAGGGTGCTGGAAAGATTTATTCTCTCTCCCTTTTTCTTCGATTCCAGACACACACAAAAAACAGTGATGCATGCAGAAAAATACACAAAGACACATAAGCACATACAGGCAATAACTGCTGCACAAAAACGCAAACAGAGACAGCATGCAAACACGCATAAAAACACATAAATATACACAATCACTCAAAAAACAAACACACACCTGAACACAAAAAGCAAACTCAGAGACACAAACAAACTCTTCCTTACACCAATATATATACATAAACACACACACAAACAGATTAGTCTTTTAACACGCAGAAAACTCTAACACAAACACATATAAACACAAACACACAAAAAGCTGTCCCGTTGAAGTCATGCACTAGACTCATGGGACCTGGGTTCTGTTATCACGTCTTCCAGGGAATTACTGGGAGACCTTGGGCCTCTCACTTTACCCCCGCCTCCCCAGTCGCAGGGTACGGTCTGGTCGTTTTAAGGTTAAGATAAGTGCAACTGTGTCTTAGTGGGTCATAACTGAAAATGCCAAATACAGGATGAACTGCTGAGAAATAGGGCAAACACACCCCAAAACTGGTGGTTATTCTTTTATAAGATATACCAAAGCAGCCACAAAAGTAAATTCCTGGTTCACCACAGTGGCTAACAAGAAAACATAAAGGCAGTTTCCTCAGGCATTCCAGCTCTTATATCACCACCAAAAACACTAGGTTCAGAGATGAGTGGTTTTTTACAACCAGTCTCATCAAATAATAGGTTCTTCTCATCCCAAAGGACCAGCCACACACCCAGGTCAATACACAACTTTGATCTTACCCCAAAATCATGCTGATGCCAATCTATTAGTTTCTCAAATCTGAAAGAAAGAAAGAAAGAAAGAAAGAAAGAAAGAAAGAAAGAAAGAAAGAAAGAAAGAAAGAAAGAAAGGTGAGAGTTACAATTGGTTAAAGGAATCAATGACATCCAGAAATGGCAAAGATCGTGGTTCAGGCTTGTAGCAGTGATGGAGTAATCTGCTGGCTTAAGTCAAGTCCCTGGAGGACACCCACAGCTGCGATGGGTCATTCAGTCCTTTGTTCAGAGCTTCAGTTTGTAGCAAAGTCCCTCCAGAGGGAAGAAGCAGGACTGAAGACCAAATGGAGAAGATGCAGCTGCCTTTTATAGTCTTTTGCCATGCGGCCTGTGCTTCCTTTGTTTCAAAGACAAGCTGCCCAGCATGTGGCTGGGAAGCCTCAGGGCTAGTCTACACTGGCAACGTTACAATGCTGCCGTGGCAGCGCTTTATTGTGGCTTGTGTGGTCATGGCACAGTGCTGGGGGAGAGCTCTCCCAGGGCTCTAAAAACCCACCTTCACCAGAAACCCCTGAGCAAGAAAGTTGCAGGGCTGTGAAGTGCCAGTGTAGACAAGCCCTTAGAGTTCTGACCATGGGCATGTCCCTGCCTGCCTTGCTGAGTCACAAGGTGCATCTGCCTTCTCTCAATGGGTCAGTTGTATCGCTGAGGGTCCTTCATGGGGCATCCAGCAGGCTAGGCAGTGCTGATGCCAAACTGCCTGGGGTGTCACCAGAAGCATAGCACAAGTTTGAAATACAGAGATACAGACACATAGCAATAACTCATAAGACAAAGGTGATACAAACATATAAACAAGATCATCATACCTGCCAAATTATAACTTTTTTGTAGATATCTTACATGATATATCTGGCTGTGACTGGTATCCCAGTGAGGATAGCTATGGTCACTCCACTGGGGTGAACTGCAAAGAAAGGGGCAGACAATCCCCATAAAGCAGGAGGATATTCCAATACTGATAACTTCACATACAAAAATGATACCTGTATATAGATAGCATAATTCTAATCAGCAAATCATAACCTTTTCATAGACACCTCACTCAACAACCTTTATACAAAATTTGCTGCAAATATATACCAGTAGTTGCAACAACGATCCAAATGGTCCTATTCTAATCAGAGAATGTCACAATAAATGTTCAGGTCAGGGTTCGAATTTATCATTAGGGTGAGGACTAGGTCTGGGAGTCAGGGAAGGGGATACAGAAGATGTGACTTTGACTGACATAAATTCAGCAAGGAATCTCAGATGCAATCATGCTCGGAGCCCTGCTGTGAGAAGGTCGTCCCTTTCCTCCTGTTGGGCAGGCAGGGGTTGGTGGAGTCCGGAGGGATTGTGAGAGACTACAATGTGGGGATTTGACTCCCACTTGTCCTGCATTTTATTACGCCCCCGGTGTCTATGGGTATGAACTAGTACATGGTCACCAGGCCTGAGGAGATCGCTACTGGACTTGCGATCCTAAGTCCTTTTCCTGCTTTGGGCTGTGTCTTTAGTTGTATTGAGAGCAACTTCACAGGCTATCTTCAGCCTGTCATGGTGACCTTTGACCCAATCATCCAAACTGTTCACCCCATCCTTAGAAAAGCCTTCTTGATGCTTCTCTGGGAATGCCCTTAAGTTAGCCACCTGTGCAGGCATCAGCCCCTGGAGTGCTGCTTGAACTGGAACCCGCAGTCTCTCACCACGTCTTTCTCGAGGAAAGGGAACTCATCCTCCCTGCTCCCTCCTTGTCACCCGCAGCTCATTTCCATTCTCCTCAAATGTTACCTTCACCCGAGGAACCACTCCCGCAGGCCAATGTACCTCTGCAGTGCTGTTTTGAGGATGCAACTCCACAGCCTTCAAACTTGAGTTTAGAAGACTCACTGGTCCTCTTCCTTTGATGGCATTAGTCAGACATTGGCTGGCTGGAGCCCATTCGGTAGGTTTATCCCAGATGTAGGCTCTACAAGAGCTCCATATCCATTGGGATTTCCTGGGACCCAGCAGTGTTAATCAAGGATCCTCCCTCTCTGAGAAGGAACAACACTCTTCTCTTATCTGCCCACTTTAACATTTATAATCTGCCCCGCAGGGCCCAGTCAATGGTTTTGTCTCTCTGCTCGAGCCAGTACTCGACTCAGCACAGCATTCTTCTCGGGGTGCCTATGGCAATTTATCCTCCTGGTTCCTTCTACTGGCAACAGTACCTCCTTTAGCTCACTAATGATGTTCATCCCTAGAATCCCTGGGACTCCTTCTCCCACATGGCTCCCTTCACAGGCTTTGTCTTTCAGGATGAAGATGCATTTCCCTGGCAGAGTCTGACCCATGTAGTCTATGTCTGCTTTAACGCATCCCACCACTGGGATTGCCGGTCCATTAACTACTGTTAGACATAGAAACTGTGTGCTGTGCATGGTCAGCTCCTTGTCTTTCAAATAATTTTGAAAATGCGACTCAGTCATGGTGGTGACTTCTGAGCCAGTATCTAACAAACATCTGCTTTCCACCCCTGCTATACGTACTTCAGAAGTTAGACAGTCTCCAAATGCTCACTTACGGAAGTCACTAGATATGCTGGCACTGCCGGTGTTCCTTTCAACACTGTTTGCAGAGTGATTTTCCACCAATCACAGGCCGAGGAATCCTTCTGCAGCTGCTTGGCCTTCTATTGTAGATGGACCACTTGCTCCTGGTGCCCCATTGGTTTCCAGTGCCTGGGACTCTCTTCTCCTTCTCAGTGGACATTCTCGGCTAGTATGCCCCGGCCTTTCACAAGGGTAACAAGTGTGCCTTCCCTGCTCATCCTGCAGTGGGGGTCTTCAGGATCCTGGTGTCCTTGGTACTTTGGCATTTTAGTGGAGGTTTTTCCTTTTATCACCTCAGTCATCACTTTCAGCTGTTGGACTGGTTTCAGAGTAACAATCGTGTTAGTCTGTATTCGCAAAAAGAAAAGGAGTACTTGTGGCACCTTAGAGACTGACTGTCAGTTTTTGGACAGCTTCACTTAAACTTTCCAGTGTTAACTGTGTTTGGGGCAGGGTCTTTTCCCCAGCACTTGCATTCACTAGGCCCCCACTTCGTGTACAGGACTTCGGCTTGGCTGTCTCTGCCACAGGAACTTCCTCTTCTTCCGACCACATAATGGCAGCCAGACTGAGTTAATGGAACTTCTGACTGGGCTCTTCCTTAAACCTCCTTCTAATTTCACGGTGGAAGGAATCATCCTGGAGCCCCAGCACCAACTGCTCTTTCAGAACCGTATCTGGGTCTGGAACTCGTCGAGGGTCTCACCCCTCCACTCTTCTCATTCTCTCCTGGAGCTCATATGCATATGGTCAGACAGTTTCACCAGGCTCCTGCTTGCTCTCAAATAACTCTTTTAGTCTGGTTCCAATAGGTGCCTTTGTGACAGATTAAGTTACCAATCTGCCTGAGTGGTCAGGTGATCAGGCTGAGGCCACAGGATCGTTAGGGGAGGAGATGACAGAGGACACCAAGTGATTAAGTTTAAAGCTTTATTAATAAAATAAAGTAAAATAACAGTGGAGAGTACTAGGGGTTCCCCATGTTATTCAGAGGAAGGAAGGAAGCATTAATGCCCCAGCCCTAATCCACTTTCATACTCACACATGCACTACCCGAGGCTGGCCATGCCCGGGATTAACGTATGAAGAATTGGGGGGAAAGGTGGACGGGAATTGTGTCCTGTGCACATGTCGTCCAGGGTCCGCTGTTGATCTCCAATTTGCTTAAGCTCTTGGGAAGGTTTTAAGTCCTGGGTTCTTCTGGGGGCGTTTCATCCAGGGATCTTTGTCCGCTGTGCTCTTTGTATCAGCCCAAATCAGCCTTCCAAGTCTTCCTTGGCTTCCCCAAAACACTTCAGCTTCAGGGTTGTTATGTTCCCATTCACTGACCTTTGCCTTCTCACTAGTTTTTGCTATCCCCTGCAGTCTTTTTCAGTTTACTGCTCTGTTCTCACAGCTGGTTGGGGTTGGAATCCAGGCCCCTATCTTTTTTGGCATCAGAGAGTCTGCTTAGGTGCATTGGCCTTGAGTGGCTGGAATCAGCTTCTTTTCTTCGGTAGGATTAGGATCGCCAGGTTAACCCGTTCCTTTCTCCCTTCCTCCCCTTTTGGCCTCTCACAACCGGCAAAGGAATCTTTCACTCCACACTCACGCCTTCAACCCCTCCCAAAATCCTTTCCCATGCATATGCCTATATAGGTGTCAGCGATATACAATGCTGCTGCTTACCCAGAAGACCTCATGGGGGGCAATTTTATAGTGACTGGGACATTCCCATGAGGCTATTTTATTGTGACTGTGACATCTTGTCTCTGTACACTTCTAGGAGGAGTTCAAATACCTTTTCCACATCTTTCTTGTCTGCCATTGCCATGAGCTTAACCATGGCCTTGGCCCTGGCCCTTCAGGTGTTCCTCTATGAAGCCCGTATGATCCTCTTCAGGTACTCTTTGCACACACAGAGTTGCCTTCACAGACTTGACTCACTCCTCTACTGTAATGTCTCCTGGTCTTGTTGGGAAACCACCAAATTCTGTGACTTTCTGGTCCCATAGGCTATAAATAATAGGGAGTTTCTGAGCTTCTGCTGCCTGATGGTCCATTATTGCCTTAGCCAGTGATAAGGCTTCTCTCTGTTCTGTTCTAGCTTGTTGTAATGCCTCAGCTTGGTCTGATCATCTGCGCACAAGTTCAGCAAAGTGGGCCCATAGTTCTTCAATTCCAGCCATAGTCAGGTTCTTGACCAGGCCCGGACAGTGCTGTCAGAATTCAACCAGGAAACCAATGGGGTGGACCCTGTGGATAGGATCCTGTTCGTGATGCCAATTCTGTAAGTGGGGGAATGATCTAGCTACTGTGGGGAACTTTCCTGGCTTATACACTACCCTGGTGAAATGGGCTAGTGAAAGGATTTGAGTCCTCACTCCAAATAACTTTACCCCCTTAGCTTGGCCCCACTCTGAAGGGCCCAGGCAATTCCAGCTCACACAGAGGACAGGACCCCTCTTGCTGAGTTTACAATCTGAGTGTAAATGGGAAGTGGAGTGGGAATGGAAATATAAACAGGAATATAAATCTCAACCATGCATAATAATCTTCCTTCACTGTTGCCTGAATCCTCCCTCGACTCTCCCCTGAGGAACAACACCCAGAGAGGCTGCTCTTGGCACACGAATGTCAGGGAGGCTTCACTGCAAAACTTAACTCTGCCCTCAGACTCCCCCGCCCCTTCCCCCCAGCTTCTCCTACCTGCACCCACAGGCGGGCCACCAGACCTGGTCCAAAGCACGAGCCAGGCTTGCTCAGATCACTTTCCTAGTGTCATGAATCATTTCAATGTAAACTGGTCACTGCTGGGAAGGGAAGGGAAAGGGGCTTCCCTCCCAAATCCCTCCCAGCGCCATGGGAAATCTTCCATCTCCAGCGGGTGGCCCAGCCCAATGGATCCCTGAGAGAAGACTTCACACCTCCCCCCACCGGACACTGGCCCCCATGACTGGACGTTGCATGGCCCTTATGCTTGTGGAACCGGGCTCCAGAGCTGAGGCCCCCCAATCCCCAATATCAGGTGAAAAAAGCCAGACCCTCAGTTCCCATGCGAGGAAATACAGTCCCTGCAGGGAGCTGTTCATTCCTCCCAGGGTCCGAAAGTGTCAGGAGGACCCCAGCGCCCTGTGCCCGGCGCTGCACAGACACTCCGGACGGGACACTCTGACTCCTGCAGCCGGAGCCCTAGGGCGAATCAGTCCGATCATTGGCAGCAGGAGAGTGTCTCTTATAAAGCGGAGCATGCAAATGAGGGAGACAGTTTCCTGGTTAAATCTGAGCCTCCCTCTGCACCCGGAGACACAATCCGCAGCCCCTGGGTCGGTGCAGTCACCAGCCAGTCCCCTGAGAACTTTCCCCTCCAGCACCCGGCAAAATGGGATTTTTGCTCCTTGTCATTGTCGCTCTAGCAGCTCTGGAAGGTATTTTCCTCCTCTGAAGACCTGGCAGAGTTAGAAGAATATTGTGTTCTCGCTCTTTTTAACCCGATATTAATGGCCTGTCTTCATTCCCAGGTGTCCGGTCCCAGACGCTGGTGGAGTCCGGAGGGGGTGTGAAAAAGCCCGGAGACTCTCTCCGCCTCTCCTGCAAAGCCTCCGGGTTCACCTTCAGCAGCTACAACATGAACTGGGTCCGCCAGGCTCCCGGAAAGGGATTAGAATGGGTCGCTTATATAAGCTACGATGGGGGTAGTACATACTACCTCGATTCAGTGAAAGGGCGATTCACCATCTCCAGGGATAACGCCAAGAGTGAGCTGTATCTGCAAATGACCGGCCTGAAGCCCGAGGACACCGCCCGCTATTACTGTGCGGGAGACACAGTGACACCAAACCGGTTTGTGATCGTACAAAAACCCAGGCTGCGGAATCGCCCTTCTCCCGGCGGCCGCGCGGGGGCAGCAGCGACACCCCCCGCTTCGGGCTCGGGCAGGAGACCCGGCACCCGGGGGAACGGGACACAAACCTCCCGCCAGTTTAACCCTTCCGTTCCCGGACTCTGAATGGCCCATTTCCCTACCCCAGAGATGGAGGGCGGGGCGTGGAAATGGGCCATGCAGGGTCCGGGCGGGGCTGGGGGGCAGAGATCACCCGGCGCCGGAATAAATCCCGATCCTCTGCGCCGGGGGATGTGGCACCGCCGGGACTTTCCAAAGAGACTCGAGCATTTTTTCCATCCATTTGACAGCTGGAAATCACAGCCCCGGTGTAAACGGTGCCGCTCAGGATCCTGCCCCCAATAAAGGGCCCCCATGTCACAGAGTCACCATGGAGATAAAAGGCCCCGCCCCTCAGCCCCCTATGGCATCACTCAGCCCAGCGCTGGCCCGCAGGGCATTGGGGACAGTCAGGGGGCTAAGGGCTGTGGACAGGGACACGTGGGATTCCATGGGGTCGCTCGGGGTGAGGCGGCTTCGAGGGAGAAGCAGAGGCCCGGGGGGGGGAGGGGGGCATGGGGGCACGAGGGTCACAGAGCGCAGCTCCCACTGAGTGAGATTCACCATCTCCAGAGACAATCCCAACAACCTGCTGCCTCTGAAAATGACCGGCCTGAAGCCTTTGGGGCACCGCCCGCTACCACTCTCGGTTCCCGGGCAATGTGTCTCCCCTTCCTGCCCAGAGCCCCGCTGGGCTGCGGTGCAGAGATCCCTCGCTCCATCTGTGAACTCCAATCCGGAGTGAGTCCTGTTCTGAGTCGCTCTGCCTTCGTACACCTGGCACGTTGGCTCTCCCGGGTCTCATCCCTGTGTGTGTGGGAAAGACCCCAGGAATATTCATACCGAGACTCAAGCTATAGCCACTAGGTTATTCTTCCATCCCCTGTCTGGGGGAATAAACAAGGAGTCTTTACACTGGTGCCGGTTCTAGATCCGAGATGGGGAAGAGAAAATTGATCATGGGCTCTTCAGTCTGGCAGACAAAGATACAACAGGATCCGACGCTGGAAGCTGAAGCTAGACAATGTTCAGCTGGAAAGAAGGTGATTTTTTAAAAAGACATTAAGATGAATTAACCATTGGAACAACTGATCAAGAGTCATGGTGGATTCTCCGTCACAAGCAACTATCGTCTGTATGATTCTGTGTCTTTCAGAAAATAAAGAAATGCAAAATCCATCGAGGGAGATTTAGGTTAGATATGGGGCTTGGGAGGGGGGAGAAGTTTTTAAGGGTACGCATATCTAACTATCCACATTGGAACCGGTTACCTAGGCAGGTTGTGAAATCCCCAGCACTGGAGGTTTTTAAGAACAGAGGAAGAACCAGGGGTGGTCTCCGTATATCTAATCCTGCCTCAGTGCAGGGGGTCGGCTAGTTGACCTCTTGAAGTCCCTCTTCCAGCCCTACCTTTCTAGGATTCTCTGAATTTCTTGTACTCTGTGACTGAAGCAGAAGGCAGTCAGAGTATTTCTCTTTCTTTAGGGACTTTCTCCAGCGCAGGATCCCATTAGGGTATTTGTAAAGAAGTGAGTCATTGTGGGATCCCATATCTCTAGCACAAGGATACACACCGGCATCTTCAGGTTTCAGGCTGCTGATGTGCAAATGCACCAGGTTATTGGAGGCGTCTCTGGAGATGGGGAATTGCCCTTTCCCTGAGTCCAGGTCATATGGGGTACCTGCACTATCTATGCTGGAGACCCACTCCAGTCCCTTCCCAGGAACATGACAGATCCAATACAGCCAGTTGCTACTGATGAAGAAGCCGGTGGCCTTGCAGGAGAGGCAGAGAGAGTCTCCGGGCTTTTTCACATCCCCTCCAGACTTCAAAAGCTGGACCTCTGACAGAGCTCCAAGTCGGGGGAAAGTATCGTGAATCACATCTGGAATTTTCAAAGGGTAAAGTCAAGGGGAATTATATACCCCATTACCTAAGTCCCCTTCAAAAATGTCAATCAACATTCCAGTAGGCCCTGCTCCAAACCCCACTCAGACCAAGGGAATTCCTCCCCTTGCCTTTAGTGACCTTTGCACGAGGCCCATAGAGCATAATATTCCCCAATATCTCCAGAAAATGTGAGAAACCATAATTCCTTTAAAGGCCACTAGACTAAAGAGACAATTCAGCCAAAATATGCTGTTGATGCTGGATAAAGTGCTCATGGTGTCCCGGCATTAGCTGCCCAGACCCCTCCTTGTGTCCTAGCCATGCAGGTGCAGAGCTTTTAAATGACTTAGGCAGCGCATTAAGGATATACATTTCCATATCTTTTTTCTCTTTTTTTAATAAGCCATGTTTGAGCTCGAGCCCTCAAGCTATCTTAGGTTTTTATATTGTTCCCAATACTGTAGTGTTTGAGCATCGCAACCATTGAAGTATTTAGGGTAACAAGAAAACATTTTACAAATACATTAGAAGCAAGAGGAAGATGAAGGACAGGGAAGGACCACTGCTCAGTGAGGAGGGTAACACGGTCACAAGAAAATGCAGCAATTGCCCAAATATTAAATGCCATTTTTGTTTAGGTTTTCACCAGAAAGGTTAGCAGTAATCAGAGGACTAACAGTGAACATGAGTGTAAATGGGGTAGGATCTGAGGCTAAAATAGGGAAACAACAAGTTAAGAATTACTTAGACAAGTTCGACGTCCTTAACTCAGCAGGGCCAGATGAAATACACCAGAGAATACTTAAGGGACTGGCCAAAGAGATCTTAGGGATTAAACAATATTTTTGAGAATTCTCGGAGGACAGGAGAGATCCCAGAGGACTGGAAGAGGGCAAGTGGTACCTATCAATAAAAAGCAGATAAGGGCAACCCAGGAATTATAAACCACTCAACTTAACTTCTGTACCCAGAAAGAATGGAGCAAATAATCAATTTGCAAGCACCTAGAAGATAAGGTGACAACTAACAAATCATGTCAAACCTGGTACCCGGGGTTCAACCCAAAACTCTTGGTAACTTTTACTCTGTGTGAGGTGCTGTCAGTTAATAAAAACTTTTCCCCTTATTTATACATTAGTAATAGTATGACATGTCCCTTAAAGCAAACTTGTTAAGTAAGCAGTTTCAATGGTCAAGCGAGAGGTGGCTTCTGATTATTGATTAACCAGGTGTGGGTTTTTCCAGAGTTTGCAGCCTTGAGGCCCCAATAGACATTCCTGGGGCACATTCTGCTCTTCTGAGATGCATGTATCAGCAACTTCAACACAATTCTTATCACAGGGGGTCAAGGTGCCCTCTCTGTGGCACCCAAAACTCCCCTCTCCCACCTCCAGCTCCTGCTTTGGTCAAGCTTAGACTGCTGAATGGCCAATTTACAGCCTGCTGACTTGGCTGCTTTTAGCAATAATCCATAGTGGTTTCAGGCACTTTACTGGTTTGCCAAAGTCTCCCCATAGAAAACCTACCTCATACCCTCCTTTGACAGGGTAACAAGATGAGTGGATGGGGGTGGGGACAAGAACAGTAGATGTGGTATATCTCAACTTTAGTCAGACATTTCATACAGTCTCAGATAGCCTTCTCGTCAGCAAACCAGGGAAATATAGACTGATGAACCTATTATAAGGTAGGTGCACAATGAGTTAGAAAATGTACTCAGATAGTAGTTATCAATGATTCACAGTCAAGCTAGGAGGGAATACGGAGAAGTGTCCCAGAAGGATCTGTCCTGGGTCCACTTCTATTCAATAGCTCCATAAATGATTTGGATAATGGCAGAGAGAGTACACTTATAAAGTTTGCAGCTTATACCAATCTGAGAGGGGTTGCAAGCACTTTAGAGACCAGAATTAGAATTCAGAACGAGCTTGACAAATTGGAGACATGGTCTGAAATACATAGGCTGCATCCACACACTCTTTCTGTGTAGCTAAACCCAGCAAGGAAAGGCTCTGACAGGAGGAAGTAGCAGTAAATTCGTTCCCAACCCTAAATATCAGTCAGTTGGACCTTGAGCATGTGGGCAAGACCCACCAGCCAGACCCCTGGGAATGAGTTCTCTGTAGTCACTCAGAGCCCTCCCCATCTAGTGTCCCATCACTGGCCATTGGGGATATTTGCTACCAGCAGTTGTCGATGTGCCCATCTCATCATACCATCCCCCTCCACATAAGTTTATCAAGATCAGTCTTGAAACCAGTTCGGTTCCCCCTCCCACCCTTTTAGTTTAATTCTGGCTGAGATTTTCAAAGCCACCTAAAGGCATTTAGATGCCTGGTTTATATTAGGAAGAAAGGCAGTTTTGGAAATCTTAACCCAAGTCATCTGGAAACCTTCCCCTATGGTTACCTCCTCTTCCCTCTCTCCAGCCCCTTTGTTTGCTGCCTGGCTTTAAAGGTTTTTGTACTGCCTCAGGCCTCATGAAAATTAAGGAGGGTAACCTCTTTTTTTAAGAGCCAGAGAATTTCTCCTTCTCCGGCACACCCCAAGTAACTTACTTTGTGCCGTATTCCTTCATCTGTTCCGGTAGGTTTCTGATTCAAAACTAAATATGTGTTTCATTTTTCTTTCCCTGCTGGCAGCTTTCTCAGGTAAGAACCTCAGAGGCACCTGGGATAAAAGAAGGAAACAAATGCAGCCAAAAGGAATCGTTGATTCTCCAGAGCACTGAAAAACGTGTTTTGCTGAATCATGATCGAGATCTTTAATATTTGTCTATTTGCAGGTGTCTCTTGTCTCAAATCCAGTTAATCCAGTCCGGAGCAGAAGTTACAACGCCAGGAGACTCTGCAAAACTCTCCTGTAAAGTGTCTGGACACACATACACTAGTCATGGTATGTACTGGGCACGGAGGTCTCCATGAAAAGGACTGGAAAGGGGATTTTCAATTACAAACGGGGCTGGTGACACCACATACTACACAGACCTGGTTAAAGGACCATTCACCATCTCCAGAGACAACACCCAGAACCTGCTGGGGTAAACAGGAAGATGGCAAAATTTGCAGATGATACAAAACTACTCAAGATAGTTAAGTCGCAGGCAGACTGCGAAGAGCTACAAGAGCAGTGGTCACCACCCGGTCAATCACGATCTCCGGCAGCACACCGCTAAGCCAGACTGCCTGCCTGCCCCGGCCCCACGCCCCTCCCAGAAGTGGCCAGCGTAGCCCCATGGCCCGGGGGTGGGGAGACAGGGTTCTCCCTCTGAATGCTGCTCCTTCCTGCAAGCACCACCCCCACAGCTCCCATTGGCTGGGAATGGGGAGCTGTGGCCAATCAGAGCTGCGGGGGTGGTGCTTGCAGAGAGGGGCAATGCACAGAGGCAAGTGCTGCCTGACCCTCCCCAGGGGCCGGAGGGGTGCGTTGGCCCTTTCCAGGAGTGGCGCAGTGCACAGGTAGGCAGGGAGCCTGCCTTAGTGGCAGCCACACTGTGCCACCGACCGTGAGCCTCTGGAGGGAAATGCTGCCTGGCGGGAGGCCGCACCCCAACCCCCAGCCCTGAGCCCCCTCCTGGAGCCAGCACCCCATGCCCCAGGTGTGGGCAAACTATGGCCCAGGGGCCACATCTGGCCCTTCAGACATTTTAATCCGGCCCTTGAGCTCCTGCCAGGGAGCGGGGTCTGGGGCTTGCCCTCTCCACATGTGCCGTGGCTTCAAGTGGCTCCTGGAAGCCGCAGCATGTTCCTGCTCCAGCTCCTATGCACAGGGGCAGCCAGGGGGTTCCACACGCTGCCCCTGCCCCAAATGTCACCTCTGCAGCTCCCATTGGCCGGCAACCAGGGGAGCATGTAGAAGCCGGAGTGGAGACATGCCACTGCTTCCGGGAGCTGCTTGAGGTAAGTGCCACCTGGAGCCTGCACCCCTGATCCCCCTCCTGCCCTCCGAATCCCTCAGTCACAGCCTCATGCACCTCAGAGCCTGCACCCCCCAGCCGGAGCCCTCACCCCTCCACCTGCACCCCAACACCCTGCCCCAGCCCGGAGCCTGCTCCCACACTCTGAACTCCTCATTTCTGGCCCCACCCCAGAGCCCGGCACCTCCAGCCAGAACCCTCACCCCCTCTTGCACCCCAACCCCCAATTTTGTGAGCATTCATGGCCCGTCATATAATTTCCATATCCAGATGTGGCCCTCAGGCGAAAAACTTTGACCAGCCCTGCCATACCCCCTCATAAACCCTGAACTCCCTCCCGCACCCCAAACCCCAGCCCTGACCCCCTCCCAGAGCCAGCAACATGTACCCCCTCCTGCACCCCAACCCCCTGCCCCAGCCCGGAGCCAACTCCTGCACCCAAACTCCCTCCCACTACTTGCACCCCTCACCCTCTCCTGCACCCCAACCCCCTTCCCCAGGCTCAGCCCAGAGCCCCCTCCCACACTGTGAACCCTTCAGCCCCAGCCAGGAGCCCGCATCCCCTCTCGAACTCCAGACCTCTACCCCAGCCTTGTGAAAGTGAGTGAGGGTGGGGGAGAGCGAGTGAAGGGGTGGGGGATGGAGTGAGTGGGGTGGGACTTTGGGGAAGGGGTCAGGTGGATCCTGGGTTGCCCTTAAATTCAAAAAGTGATCTTGGGCGTAAAAGGTTGGAGACCCCTGTTCAAAAGGATCTCTCAAATCTAGGTGACTGGGCAATAAAATGGCAGATGAAATTCAGTGTTGATAAATGCGAAGCAATGCACATTGGAAAGCATAATCCCAACTATGCATAGCAAATGATGGGGCTAAATTAGCTGTTGCTATTCAAGAAAGAGATCCTGGAGTCACTTTGGATAGTTCTCTGAAAACCTCCACTCAATGTGCAGCGGCAGGCAAAAAAGTGAACAGAATGTGGGGAATCATTAAGAAAGGGAGAGATAATAAGAGCGAAAATATCATATTGCCTCTATATAAATCCATGGTACGCCTACATCTTGAATACTGTGTGCGGATGTGGTCGCCCCATCTCAAAAAAGATATATCAAATTGGAAAAGGTTCAGAAAAGGGCAACAAAAATGATTAGGGGAATGTAAAGGCTGCCATATAAGGAGAGATGAATAAGACAGGGACTTTTCATCTTGGAATAGGTCAGCTAAGGGGGGATATGATTGAGGTCTATAAAATTATGACTGATGTGGAGAAAGTAAATAAGGAAGCGTTATTTACTCCTTCTTATAACACAAGAACAAGGGGTCACCAAATGAAATTCATAGGCAGAAGGTTTAAAACAAACAAAAGGAAGGTTTTTTTTCCACACAATGCACAGTCAACCTGTGGAACTCCTTGCCAGAGGATGTTGTGAAGGTCAAGATTATAACAGGGTTCAAAAAAGAACTAGATCAATTCTATTAGCCAGGATGGCAGGTTGGGCAGGGATTGTGTCCCTAACCTCTGTTTGCCAGAAGCTGGGAATGGGCGATGGGGTGGATCACTTGATGATTCTCTGTTCTGTTCATTCCCTCTGGGGCACCTGGCATTGGCCACTGTTGGTAGACAGGTTACTGGGCTATGTGGACCTTTGGTCTGACCCAGTCTGGCCACTCTTATGTTCTTAAGGAATTTTGTCTCTAAGAATTGTAGAGAACACTGCAGAAATTATTCTGTGAGTGGAATTCTTAATCTTCTCCTTTACTCACATCACCCTTTCCCACTACACCCACCTCCAGGAGGCTGAGTTTGCTGAGGGCTGAGGTCCAAGATCTGTGTCTTAGAAAGAGAAGCAGATGCAAATTCAGTGCCTCAGCGCACGATAAAAATCGTGTGATATCCAGGTCCCTGCAGGGTGAGCAGAGAGGACGGACAAGTCCGGGTGTCCGTGCAGATCCCACCATAAACCCTCCAGAGTCAGCAACATAAGACTGTGGCTGAACCTCGCTTTCTTACTAGCAGCCCTTCCAGGTAATTTTATCCCCTTCCTCGCTACATGGACTGGAGACAACGGGGGATGCTGCACATCCCGAACCTGACCCAAAGGGCAGTGAAGTCAACGGGAACCTTTCTGCTGCTTCCAATGGGCTTTGAACCAGGCCGTGTGTGAATGTGATTCTCATTCTTTCCAGGTGTCCGGTCATAGGTCCAGTTGGTGGAGTCCGGAGTGGGGATTCAAACCCCTGCGGGATCTCTCCGCCTCTCCTGCAAAGCCTCCAGATTCACCTTCAGCAGCTACCATATGAACTGGGTCCGTCAGGCGCCGGGGAAAGGACTGGAGTGGGTCGCACAGATACTCAATCCTACTTATAGTTCAGCAACATATTACAGTGATGCGGTGAAAGGGCGATTCACCATCTCCAGAGACGAGTTCAGCAGCACGGTGTATCTGCAAATGAACAGCCTGAGAGCCAAAGACACCGCCCGGTATCACTGTGCAAGAGACACAGCGATCAGAAACCTCCTGCGGTGAGCACAGAAACCTCCAGCACGAATCCCCCTCCCTCTCCGTGCCCACAGTCACTGCCAAAACAGAGCCGTTCATACAGACAGGAACCCAGAGTGTGAAGCCTCCAGTCCTTTATCCGGGCTTCACTCCTCTCAAAATTCACTTTGATGATGAAAGACCCACGGTTCCATCAGAACCGAGACCGTCCTTAAACATTCCCTAATGATGCAGAAATAGATTCCTTCTCCAAAGTGTTATTCACACTTAGCTCTCCGTCCTTCACCCTCCTTTCCCAGCAAACTCAGCTGGAGAAGTTGGGCAGGAAGCAGGAGCCATGCAGCCGAAGGTGGACGTGAACTAGAATTTTTCACACCGGAATCTTGCCACACTTTGCACTCACCTAAAGAAAGGCCAAATCGTACTTCTTGAACACACTGCTTCATTTCCAAAGTGACTGGGGTCCCTGATTAATCAATGCCACATTCTGCAGGAAGCAGGAAATGGGGGTCACTCGTCCTAAATACACAGGCAGACCGTGGGAATCCTCTTTACAGACTCTAGTGGATTCCTCTTTAGCCAAACTCCAAGTTTCTTGCACTTGCCCATTCATAATAAAACACCCAGTGTACAGAGAGCGTCTCAGTTTAAGAATTCCCTTTTAAAAAAAGAAGGAATCGTGGTTTTCTGAGCGCACTGAAAGTTAACACCACCGGTGTCTGGTTCATTCCTGTGTCAGACAGTCATTCTGCGCCTCTGTGTTTCGATACATTTGTTCCAACTGAAATCAAATTCAAGATTACAACAGGGCAGCACACAACCTGTCCCACAAGCCGTGTCACCATGTAGCATCGCTTCGTCTTCCTTCCTTCGGCCCACGTCTGCGAAAGACAGACCATTAACTAGGAGCGGCAAAGTGCAGGGGAATCATTTCACATATAAGCTTTGAAAGGGCCAGGCCTGGAATATCACAAAAGAAAATGTGGAGAGAGCTAATACAGGCTGACTGCTCCCTTCCAGCACAGCTGCCCTCACTACACACTTCACCACAGTGACTCAGCTGTGAAGTGATCAATCCTGGTCCATTCAAGTCAAAGGCAAAACTCCCATTGGCTCAATGGGACTGGGATTCCCTGCAGTGATGGAAAGATGTGTCAGACTCATAGCACAGGGACAGAACTGTTTGCCTTGCAAAATGAAGGATTTCAGGATCTGTCAATACTTCTGTATGTCGATCTATGAGAGAGAGAGAGAGAGAGAGAGAGAGAGAGTTTAAAGTGAGGGAGAGGGGACAGTAAAGGGAAGGAGAGAGAGGGAAATGCAGTGGGGCATCAAGGGAATATCCCATACTTTTCTTACTCAGGTAGGTCTATCCATCCTTGTTCTCTATAGGTTAAATTCCACCGTAGGCAGATATGTCAATACAAAGCTTACAGACCACTTAATTCCTCGATATTCAGTTGAAGGGATTCAAGTAGTCCAGAGGGCTGATGAGCCCTCGGAACAGTAGGAAATTTAACCCACAAAATCATAGTGGTTAATAAGTTTTTAATTGTGAAACTAATGTACCATTGGAACAATTTATCAGCTTAGTGGTGGATTCTCTGTCACTGATAATTTTTAGATTAACATTGGTAGATTTTTTCTAAAAGATCTGCTCTAGGAATTGTTGGTGAAAGTTCTGAGGTGTGTGTTACACAGAAAGTCTGACAAGATGATCACAATGGTCCCTTTTGGGCTTAGAATCTATGAGACCTATTGAGTAAAACTCAGGGAAATATCAGTTATTTGGGATTGATGTTCATGTCTCTCTTATATAGAGCGGTGCACGCAAATTATCCCCTTACATTTCCTGTTAAAAGCCAGCGATTCCCCTGACCCTGCAGCTCTGGGGTTCAGAGTTCGCAGCCCCTGTCTGCTCAGAGACCAGCCAAACCCCACCAGAACTCTCCCCACAGTCGGGAACATGGCACTGTGGTTATTTTTCCTTCTCATTGAAACAGCTTTCACAGGAACATCGATTTCCCCCAGGGTTTGTTACAATCTCACTTGGGAGCCAGGGTCTCTACGAATCTCATTGTGTCTATTTTCAGGGGCTTTTTCACAGGCTCAGCTGGTGGAGTCCGGAGGGGATGTGAAAGAGCCCGGAGACTCTCTCCGCCTCTCCTGCAAAGCCTCCGGCTTCACTTTCAGCGATTACTGAATGAGCTGGGTCAGACAGGCACCTGGGAAGGGACTAGAGTGGAAAGGGGAAATACACCGAACTGCAACTACCAGCAACTACGCACAGCCCTTCAAGGGCCGCTTCACCATCTCCAGAGACAACCCCAACAACCTGGTGTATTTGCAGCTGAGCAGCCTGAGACCTGAGGACACCGTCCTGTACTATTGTTCGAGAATCCCGCAGTGAGCACAAAGCTCGTGCGGACCGGTCAAAAACTGATTTGGAGGTGGGTGCAATCTTCCCAATGGACAGCAGCGGTCAATAGTGCATTACAATTCAAAGATGTCCTAACGCGAGTAACACGGGAAGGAACAGGTCTGAATGACACCTCAACATGAAAAGGGAAGATTTGGAGAAAAGGGCAGTTGACAGGTGTCAAAGTTCCTTCTTCACCCTGAACTCTAGGGTACAGATGCGGGGACCTGCATGAAAAACCCCTAAGCTTATTTTTACCAGCTTAGGTTAAAACTTCCCCAGGGTACAAACTATTTTACCTTTTGCCCTTGGACTTTATTGCTGCCACCACCAAGTGTCTAACAAATATATAACCGGGAAAGAGCCCTCTTGGAAACGTCTTTCCCTCCAAAATCCTCCTCAAACCCTACACCCTCTTTCCTGGGGAAGGCTTGATAAAAATCCTCACCAATTTGCATAGGTGACCACAGACCCAAACCCTTGGATCTTAGAACAATGAAAAAAACATTCAGTTCTTGAAAAGAAACATTTTAATAGAAGAAACAGTAAAAAGAATCACCTCTGTAAAATCAGGATGGTAAATACCTTACAGGGTAATTAGATTCAAAACGTAGAGAATCCCTCTAGGCAAAGCCTTAAGTTACAAAAAGACACAAAACCAGGAATCTACATTCCATTCAGCACAGCTTATTTTCTCAGCCATTTAAAGAAAGCAGAATCTAACGCATATCTAGCTAGATTACTTACTAAGTTCTAAGACTTCATTCCTTTTCTGTTCCTGGCAAAAGCATCACCCAGACAGAGCCAGACCCTTTGTTTTTCTCCCTCCTCCCAGCTTTGAAAGTATCTTGTCTCCTCATTGGTCATTTTGGTCAGGTGCCAGCGAGGTTATCCTAGCTTCTTAACCCTTTACAGATGAAAGGATTCTTCCTCTGGCCAGGAGGTATTTTAAAGGGGTTTACCCTTCCCTTTATATTTATGACACTCCCCCCAAATCACAGCTAGGGTGAAACGCTGGCTGGGATTTCTTCCTGGAGCTCTAGGAAAAAAACAGAGTTAATAAGACACATGCACCTCTAAATATACTACCAAGTACATAAAGACTAAGAATATTTTCCACATCTCAAGGACAATTTTAACCAGTTGATTCTGGGAAACTTTCACGGGAGAGTGCATCAGCCACTTTGTTAGAAGCTCCTGAGATGTGTTGGATGTTGAAATCAAAATCTTGGAGAGCTAAACTCCAACAAATAAGTTTTTTGTTATTTCCCGTGGTGGTATGAAGCCACTGTAGTGCAGCATGGTCGGTTTGCAGGTGGAAACGCCGTCCGCAAACATATGGGCGTAGCTTTTCCAGAGCATAGACAATGGCGTAACATTCTTTTTCACTGACTGACCAGTTGCTTTCCCTCTCAGACAGCTTCTTGCTGAGAAACACTACAGGGTGGAATTCTTGATCCAGTCCTTCCTGTAATAAAACTGCTCCCACACCACGCTCGGACGCATCTGTGGTTACTAGGAACCCTTTGTCAAAGTCTGGGGCCCTTAGCACAGGGTCAGACATGAGTGTCGCTTTAAGCTGGTTAAAGGCCTTCTGACACTCTTTGGTCCACTGAATGGCATTTGGCTGTTTCTTTTTGGTTAGGTCTGTCAGTGGGGCAGTGATTTGGCTGTATTGTGGTACAAATCACCTGTAATATCCGGCCAAGCCTAAGAAAGATTGAACCTGTTTCTTTGACTTTGGGACAGGCCTAAACAGCGACCAGTTTTTTTCTTTTCTGCTACCTCCACCTGTTAGGATATAGATATTCAGGCCTGTCTGTAAAGGCCTATACTCTAGGAATTTAGGTGTATTCTTATCACTTGGCTAATTATAGAGGTATAAAAGAAAGAATCAAAATCACTATCTGCTGGTGTAAGGGCCTTCTGTTACTGTGACAGTCTGAGGCCCTGTTCTTAGGCTAAGGCCTTTGGCTAAGCAGCAGAGGCAGCCATAAGCTGGGAAGCGACCGGTCACCTCCTCGCATCCCAAACTAGTCACATTGAAATAAGGTGCTATTGGGCTGTTAGGCACTATCAGGACAGGATTGTATCCTATCACCTCCAGAGAAAGGGAAGTGCCTAGAAAATGTAAAAGGAAACTTAGTTTGATAGCATCCTGTCTAGCAAGAACTCACTTATCAATAGCTGGGATGTGAAATCCTCCCTTTTGTATTGTTTTGTCATCATAGTTCCCACTTTGCTGTTGTTTGTCTGTATAATCTCTGTCTGGTTCTGTGATTGTTCCTGTCTGCTGTATAATTAATTTTGCTGGGTGTAAACTAATTAAGGTGGTGGGATATAATTGGTTACATAATCATGTTACAATATGTTAGGATTGGTTAGTTAAATTTCAGGAAAATGATTGGTTAAGGTATAGCTAAGCAGAACTCAAGTTTTACTATATAATCTGTAGTCAATGAGGAAGTGAGTGGGTGTGGGTGGGGGTGGGGGTGTGAGATGGGAACAGGGAATGGGGGTAAGGAAATTGCAATCATGTTTTGCTAAAGGGGGAGATGGGAACAGGGAATGGGGGTAAGAAAATTGGAATCATGTTTTGCTAAGGGGGAAATAGGAACAGGGAATGTTGGTAAGGAAGTTAGAATCATGTTTGGCTAAGGGTAGGAATGGGAACAGGGACACAGGTGTAAGGCTCTGTGGTGTCAGAGCTGGGAAGGAGGACACTAAGGAAGGAAACTGGAATCATGCTTGCTGGAAGTTCACCCCAATAAACATCGAATTGTTTGCACCTTTGGACTTCGGGTATTATTGCTCTCTGTTCATGTGAGAAGGACCAGGGAAGTAAGTGGGTGAAGGAATAAGCCCCCTAACACCACCCATTTGGCTCCAATCTCCCCCGCCTCGATTACAGTTTTGGGCTTCCCATCTTGGATGTATCTTTCTATTTCCTCAGGAACATCCTCTAAGAACTGCTCCATTTGCATTAGGAAGGGCAAATCTTCTGGAGATTTCACACCTGCTCCTGATATCCAGGCATCCCAATGTTTCACAATGTGGTAGGCTTGTCAGGTAAATGACACATCTGGTTTCCACCTTAGGGCTCTGAACCGCCAACGGGAATGCTCGGGGGTTAGCCCCATTCTGACTCTCGCCTTGGTTTTAAACCGTTCATACTGGTTCATGTGGTCCTTAGGCATTTCAGCCGCCACCTCAGCTAAGGGTCCACTGAGCTGTGACCTCAGCTTTGTATTGGTCTGTAGAGATGCTGTACCAAGGCAGGCCTTTTCGAAGTTTTCTAAGAAGGCCTCGGTATCATCGCCTGCCTTGTAGGTGGGGAACTTCCTGGGATGTGAAGTGGAACCTGGAGAAGGATTGCTATTCTGCTGAGCCTTTGCCTTCTCCATCTCCAGGGTATGCTTCCTCTCTTTTTCCTTCTCAGCATGCTTCCATTAGGCAAGAGTGGCAAATGTGGGTAGCCCAATGTGTAGCAAAGCACGGGATGGACTAAGGCCTCAGGTAATTCAGTGATTTACAGGGTAAGATTATAGGGCTTCTTCTTCAGCTTCTTCTCTTCAGCCCTAAACATCTTTAAAGGTAGCAGTACAGTGTCACCATCCATGTCTGCCTTTAGATCTGACTGACCCTGACAATATTTGCCCTATCGGAATCCTATCCTCTGTTTGTTGTCTACAGTTTCTTGACTTTAGCAAAGCTTTTGACACGGTCTCCCACAGTATTCTTGTCAGCAAGTTAAGGAAGTATGGGCTGGATGAATGCACTATAGGGTGGGTAGAAAGCTGGCTAGATTGTCGGGCTCAACGGGTAGTGATCAATGGCTCCATGTCTAGTTGGCAGCCGGTGTCAAGTGGAGTGCCCCAGGGGTCGGTCCTGGGGCCGGTTTTGTTCAATATCTTCATAAATGATCTGGAGGATGGTGTGGATTGCACTCTCAGCAAATTTGCGGACGATACTAAACTGGGAGGAGTGGTAGATACGCTGGAGGGGAGGGATAGGATACAGAAGGACCTAGACAAATTGGAGGATTGGGCCAAAAGAAATCTGATGAGGTTCAATAAGGATAAGTGCAGGGTCCTGCACTTAGGACGGAAGAATCCAATGCACCGCTACAGACTAGGGACCGAATGGCTGGGCAGCAGTTCTGCGGAAAAGGACCTAGGGGTGACAGTGGACGAGAAGCTGGATATGAGTCAGCAGTGCGCCCTTGTTGCCAAGAAGGCCAATGGCATTTTGGGATGTATACGTAGGGGCATAGCGAGCAGATCGAGGGACGTGATCGTCCCCCTCTATTCGACATTGGTGAGGCCTCATCTGGAGTACTGTGTCCAGTTTTGGGCCCCACACTACAAGAAGGATGTGGATAAATTGGAGAGAGTCCAGCGAAGGGCAACAAAAATGATTAGGGGTCTAGAACACATGACTTATGAGGAGAGGCTGAGGGAGCTGGGATTGTTTAGCCTGCAGAAGAGAAGAATGAGGGGGGATTTGATAGCTGCTTTCAACTACGTGAAAGGGGGTTCCAAAGAGGATGGCTCTAGACTGTTCTCAATGGTAGCAGATGACAGAACGAGGAGTAATGGCCTCAAGTTGCAGTGGGGGAGGTTTAGATTGGATATTAGGAAAAACTTTTTCACTAAGAGGGTGGTGAAACACTGGAATGCGTTGCCTAGGGAGGTGGTGGAATCTCCTTCCTTGGAAGTTTTTAAGGTCAGGCTTGACAAAGCCCTGGCTGGGATGATTTAACTGGGAATTGGTCCTGCTTCGAGCAGGGGGTTGGACTAGATGACCTTCAGGGGTCCCTTCCAACCCTGATATTCTATGATTCTTTGATTCTATGAGTGTCACCATCATTTTAGTCTTTTTGATTGCAGCGAATCCTGCACCCTGACTTCACATCCTTTATTCCTTCCAACTTCTTCATTGGTCTGGAAATCATTACACCTGACATTACTGGGTCTGGAACTCATCGAGGGTCTCACCCCTCCACTTTGTTCATTCTCTCCTGGAGCTCATATGCATATGCCCAGACAGTTTCACCAGGCTCCTGCTTACTCTCAAATAACTCTTTTAGTCTGGTTCCAATAGGTGCCTTTGTGAGAGATTAAGTTACCAATCTGCCTGAGGTATCAGGTGATCAGGCTGAGGCCACAGGATCGTTAGGGAAGGAGATGATGGAGGACACCAAGTAACTGAGTTTAAAGCTTTATTAATAAAATAAAGTAAAATAACAGCGGAGAGTGCTGAGGGATTCCCACATCACTCAGAGGAAGGAAGAAAGCGTTAATGTCCCAGCCCTAATCCACTTTCATACTCAGACATGCACTACTCGAGGCTGGCCAAGCCCGGGTGTAATGTATGAAGAATCGGGTGGAGTGGTGGATGGGAATTCTGTGCTGTGCACAGGTCATCCAGGGTCCACTGTTGATCTCCAACTTGCTTCAGCTCTCGGGAGGGTTTTAAGTCCTGGGTTCTTCTTGGGGCATTTCGTCCAGGGACCTTTGTCCGCTGTACTCTTTGTATCAGTCCAAACCGGCCTTCCGAGGCTTCCTTGGCTTCCCCAAAACACATCGGCTTCAGGGTTGTTATGTTCCCATTCACCGACCTTTGCATTCTCACTAGTTTTTGCAATTCCCTGCAGTCCTGTTCAGTTTACTGCTCTGTTCTCACAGCTGGTTGGAATTGGAATCCAGGCCCCCATCTTTCTTGGCATCAGAGAGTCTGCTTGGGTGCATTGGCCTTGAGCGGCTGGAGTCAGCTTCTTTTCTTCGGACCTAGCTGGATCGTCGAGTTAACCCGTCCCTTTCTCCCTTCCTCCCCTTTTGGCCTCTTGCAACTTGCAAAGGAATCTTTCACTCCACACTCACACCTTCAACCCCTCCCAAAATCGTTTCCCATGCATATGCCTATATAGGCGTCAGGGATATACAATGCTAATGCTTACTACGTGAGCTGGGTCCGCCAGGCTCCCGGGGAGGGACTGGAATGGGTCTCTTTTATAGCACCGCTGGGAGTCCAATATACTACCTTGATTCAGTGAAAGGGCGATTCACCATCTCCAGGGATGACTCCAAGAGGGAGCTGTATCTGCAAATGGCCGGCCTGAAGCCCGAGGACACCGCCCGCTATTACTGTGCGAGAGACACAGTGACACCAAATGGGTTTGTGATCGTACAAAAACCCAGGCTGCGGAATCGCCCTTCTCCTGGCGGCCGCGCGGAGGCAGCAGCGACACCCCCTGCTTTGGGCTCGGGCAGGAGATCCGGCACCCGGGGGAATGGAACACAAACCTCCCGCCAGTTTAACCCTTCCGTTCCCGGGCAACGTGTCTCCCCTTCCTGCCCAGAGCCCCGCTGGTCCTGGGGTTCAGGGATCCCTCGCTTCATCTGTGAACCCCAATCCGGAGTGAGTCCTTTTCTGAATCACTCTCCCCTCGCAGACCTGGCACCTTGCCTCTCCCGGGCCCACCTCGGTGTCAGACTCACAGGCCAGCGTCTGTCAGTGTAAAGGGGACAAGCACGTTGGGGTTTGCATCAGATCCAAAGGTTGGAGCCAATTGCTCCTGGCGCCAAATCCTCCGCTTGTGTAAAATCACCGCAACTGCTTTCACTAGACTCGAGTTACTCCTGATTTACACCAGGGATGTTTATGGCATTAATGCAGCAGAAGGTAATTAGTTAATTATAACCGATGTGGGGCCCCTCCCCGTGGCATCTGTGCCCTTCACAAACGTTTATTGCCTTTATCCCCACAACACCGCCATGAGGCCGGGGAACTATCACAGCCCCAGGTTCAAAAAGTGGGACTGAGGCAGAGAGAGATGGAGGCTGGGATATGGCAAAGGGCCATTCAGAGTCCGGGCGGGGCTGTGGGGCAGACAGGGCCGGCTCTCGGTTTTGTGCTGCCCCAAGCAAAAAAAATTTTGGCTGCTCCCCCTTTTTTTGGCTTTTACACATTTGCACTTTGCAATTTTCTTTTTGTTTTGACTGTTTAAAATTTTAAAAAATGAAAACAGAATTTGTAGTTAGTGAAATAAAACAATTTCCTATTAGTGTACTCATTAACACCAGCACCCAAGCAAAGGAACTTCCACTCCTCCCCTTGGAGCCACCAAAGCCTGGCGAAAATGGAGAGATGGCCCAGCTGCTGCTTCCCCCATCCCCTGGGCCAGTGACCCTGCCAAAGAAGAAAATTCAGCTGGTTTGGCAAATCCATGCTGGCTAGTCCTCGACATCCACCAGGAGCTTACAAATGCATTGTTTAGTCATTTGTTCCAGTCCCTTTCCAGGATCGAAGTTGGGCTGACTGCTGCTTCATTGGACCTCTTCCTAAAGATGGCAAATGTCAAATCTTTCTCCAGTCCTCTGGCACCTAACTGGAGGGAAGGAGCAACTGGTCCAGGGACATCCAAAGCCAGGTCCCTGCAGTTGCTCATTTAAAACCCACAAAAGGGTACCTGGCCATGCACCTTCAGCCAAACTCCACCGGCATGGAGCCCAGTGGAGCCCCCAGGGCTCAGAGGGCAGAGCTGAGTCCCACAGCGCCAGAACAGCCAGGGAGCAGGGATGGTGCCCAGAGCCTGGGGGCAGGCTGGTGTCGAGACACCCGGGTCCCAATGCTGGACCAGTCCCAGGAGAGTTGGCCCGGAGGGGGGTGGGACGCAGCTTTGGACTGGTCAGTCCCGAGTCCAGGGGCAGCTCTGTGTGCCTTTGCAGTGAAGTCTGGCTCAGCAGGGCCGGAGGAGGCCACTCAGCCCATGCCACGGGTGGCGTCTCCTCCTCTCGGGGGTGGCTCCGGGCCCGGCCCCTCCCTCTGCCTCTGCGGCGGTGGCTCGCTGGCAGGGCCGGCTCTAGGTTTTTTGGCACCCCAAGCATGTAAGCTTGCTGGTGCCTAGAGCTGGTCCTGGGGGCAGAGATCACCCAGCGCCGGAATAAACCCCACACCACTGAGCCTGGGAATGTGGCACCGTTGGGACTTTCCAAAGAGACTGGAGCATTTTTTTTCATCCATTTGACAGCTGGAAATCACAGCCCCAGTGTAAACGGTGCAGCTCAGGATCCTGGCCCCAATAAAGTTCCACAATGTCACAGAGTCACCATGGAGATAAAAGACCCCGCCCCTCAGCCCCCGATGACATCACAGCCCAGCGCTGGCCCGCAGGGCATTGGGGACAGTCACGTGGCTAAGGGCTGTGGACAGGGACACGAAGGGATTTAATGGGGTCGCTCAGGGGGAGGCGGCTGCCCAGGGAGAAGCAGAGGCCCGTGGGTGGGGGGCGGGGGGGGCACGAGGGTCACAGGGCGCAGCTCCCACTGGGTGAGATACGGCCACGGACTCCCCAAAGTCTCGCCTAGTCTTAGTTTCGAGGTAGGGATGAAGGTTGAGGGCTAATATTAAAACTCAGGTTAGAATTTACATTCAGGGTCAGAACTGCACCCTGGGTAAAGTCCGGATTTGGGGCTCTAAGTCAGGTATTCATGTAGTTTTCCGGTTCAGACATATATGAAGGTGGCGTTTATCCTCAGGGTCACGGTTAGGTGGGGGAGCTAGAGGAGGGATAAAGAAGATGCCAGTTTCTCTCCTTATGGTCGAGTAGGAAGCTCCGACTGAGACAGGGGTTAGGTGCCACAGAGAGAAAGCGCCGCCTCTTCTCTCAGCCCCACACAGAGGAACTGAGTCCGGGCTAGGAAATGGCGGGTGTCTTTTATAAGGAGAGAGATATGCAAATGAGGGTGAGAGTTTCCTGTTTAAATCTGTCCCTCCCTCTGCCCAGGCTGCACCCGGAGACACAATCCGCAGCCCCCTGGGTCTCTGCAGTCACCAGCCAGTCCCCGGAGAACTTTCCCCTTCAGCACCAAGGGAAATGAAGCTTTGGTTGTACCTGGTTCTCACTGCAGCATCTCCGGAAGGTCCATTCTCCCGTTCCATGTACTGGAGAGGCGGGGGGTTATTGTGCTATTTCCCGAGGTCCTCATGTTCCGCATAATTAATTGCTATTCCCAGGTGCCCGGTCCCAGCTGCAGCTGGTGGAGTCCGGAGGGGATGTGAAGAAGCCCGGAGACTCTCTCCGCCTCTCCTGCAAAGCCTCCAGGTTCACCTTCAGCAGCTACTGGATGAGCTGGGTCCGACAGGCTCCGGGAAGGGACTGGAGTGGGTCGCCCAGATTCATGGCTGTAGCATATAGGACAGTGACTCGGTAAAAGGGCGATTCGCCGTCTCCAGAGATGACCCCAACAGCCTGTTGTTCCTGCAGATGACCGGCCTGAAGCCCGAGGACACCGCCCGGTCTCACTGAGCGAGAGACCCAGCGAGGGGAATCCCGACCAGGCTCACACAAAAACCCGAGCGGCAGAACCGCCCTTCTCCCGTGCGCCGCGCGGGGGCAGCACTTCCACAGACAGCCCAGCCCTGGGCACAGGAACGGGACCCACAGCCAGAGTGAAAAACAAATCCGTGCTCAGGTTTCAGAGCTCAGTATCCATCTATAGGGCCATAGACTCCTGGGACTGGAGGGGACCTCGGGAGGTCATCTCGTCCCGCCCCCTGCACTCATGGCAGGATTCAGTATTATCTAGACCATCCCTGGCAGGTGTTTGTCCAACTTGCTCTTAAAAATCTTCCCTGATGGAGATTCCACAACCTCCCTGGAAATTGATTCCAGTGCTTAAGCACCCTGCCAGTTAGGAAGTTTTTCCTAATGTCAAACCTCCCTTGATGCAATTTAAGCGCATTGCTTCTTGTCCTATCCTCAGAGGTTAAAGAGAATAATTTGTCTCCCTCCTCCTTGTACTCCTCCTTTTATGTACTTGCAAACTGTTATCACATCCCAGCAACCCGATGAATGTAACACGAACCTCCCGTCAGTTTTAACCCTTCCGTTCACGGACAATGTCTCTCCCCTTCCTTCCCAGAGCCCCGCTGGGTGCAGAGATCCCTCCTTTCATCTGTGAACCCCAATCTGGAGTGAGTCCTGTTCTGAATCACTCTCCCCTTGGAGACCTTGTGCCTCAGCTCTCTTGGGGCCCGTCTCTGTGTCAGACTCACAGGACCCCTCCTGTTCTTGTAAAGGAGACAAGCACATTGAGGGATTGATCCAGTGCCAATCAGAGACAACGGGATTCATCCTCTTGCCCTCCTTTGGGTTTGTATCACACCCAAAGGATGGAGCGAATTCCTCATGGGGCCAAATCTTCAGCTAGCGTAAAGTCTCTGCAACTGCTTTCACTAGATTCATAGACTCATAGATATTAAGGTCAGAAGGGACAATTATGATCATCTAGTCTGACCTCCTGCACAATGCCGGCCACAGAATCTCACCCACCCACTCCTGCAATAAACCTCTCACCAATGTCTGAGCTATTGAAGTTCTCAAATCATAGTTTAAAGACTTCTAGGTGCAGAGACTCCTCCAGCAAGTGACCTGTGCCCCATTCTGCAGAGGAAGGTGGAAAACCCCCAGGGCCTCTTCCAATCTGACCTGGAAGAAAATTCCTTCCCGACCCCAAATATGGTGATCAGCTGAACCCTAAGCATGTGGGCAAGGTTTGCCAGCCAGATACCCAGGAAAGAATTCTCTGTAGTAACTCAGATCCCACCCCATTTAACATCCCATCACAGGCCATTGGGCTTATTTACCATGAATGGTTAAAGATCAATTAATTGCCAAAATCATGTTATCCCATCATACCATCTCCTCCATAAACTTATCAAGTTTAATCTTGAAGCCAGATAGGTCTTTTGCCCCCACTGCTTCCCTTGGAAGGCTGTTCCAGAACTTCACTCCTCTGATGGTGAGAAACCTTCGACTAATTTCAAGTCTAAACTTCCAGATGGCCAGTTTATATCCATTTGTTCTTGTGTCCACATTGGTACTAAGCTTCAATAATTCCTCTCCCTCCCTGGTATTTATCCCTCTGATATATTTATAGAGAGCAATCCTATCTCCCCTCAGCCTTCTTTTGGTTAGGCTAAACAAGCCAAGCTCCTTGAGTCTCCTTTCATAAGACAGGTTTTCCATTCCTCGGATCATCCTAGTAGCCCTTCTCTGTACCTGTTCCAGTTTGAATTAATCCTTCTTAAACATGGGAGACCAGAACTGCACCCAGTATTCCAGATGAGGTCTCACCAGTGCCTTGTATAACGGTACTAAAACCTGAAGATCTCTACTGGAAATACCTCGCCTGACACATCCCAAGACCGCATTAGCTTTTTTCACAGCCATGTCACATTGGCAGCTCATAGTCATCCTGTGATCAACCAATACTCCAAGGTCCTTCTCCTCCTCCGTTACTTCTAATTGATGTGTCCCCAGCTTATAACTAAAATTCTTGTTATTAATCCCTAAATGCATGACCTTACACTTCTCACTATTAAATTTCATCCTATTACTATTACTCCAGTTTACAAGGTCATCCAGATCCTCCTGTGTGATATCCCGGTCCTTCTCTAAATTGGCAATGCCTCCCAGCTTTGTATCATCTGCAAACTTTATTAGCACACTCCCACTTCTTGTGCCGAGGTCAGTAATAAAAAGATTAAATAAGATTGGTCCCAAAACCAATCCCTGAGGATCTCCACTGGTAACCTCCCTCCAGCCTGATAGTTCACCTTTCAGTATGACCCACTGTAGTCTCCCCTTTAACCAAATTCCTTATCCACCTTTCAATTTTCATATTGATCCCCATCTTTTCCAATTTAACTAATAATTCCCCATGTGGCACCGTATCAAATGCCTTACTGAAAACTAGGTAAATTAAATCCATTGAGTTTCCTTTGTCTAAAAAAATGTTACTTTCTCAAAGAAGGAAATCCGGTTGGTTTGGCACGATCTACCTTTTGTAAAACCATGTTGTATTTTGTCCCAATTACCATTGACCTCAATGTCCTTAACTACTTTCTCCTTCAAATTTTTTTTCCAAGACCTTGCATACTACAGTTGTCAAACTAACAGGACTGTAGTTACCTGGATCACTTTTTCCCCCCTTTCTTAAAAATAGGAACTATGTTAGCAATTCTCCAGTCATACGGTACAACCCCTGAGTTTACAGATTCATTAAAAATTCTTGCTAATGGGCTTGCAATTCCATGTGCCAATTCCTTTAATATTCTTGAATGAAGATTATCTGAGCCCCCCGATTTAGTCCCATTAAGCTGTTTTGAGTTTCGCTTCTACCTCAGATATGGTAATATCTACCTCCATATCCTCATTCCCATTTGTCATGCTACCATTATCCCTAAGATCCTCATTAGCCTCTTTAAAGACTTAAAGCAAAGTATTTGTTTAGATATTGGGGCATGCCTAGATTATCCTTAAACTCCAGTTCATCCTCAGTGTTTAGCGGTCCCACTTCTTTCTTTGTTTTCTTTTTATAAAGCTATAGAACCTTTTACTATTGGTTTTAATTCCCTTTGCAAGGTCCAACTCTACTTGACTTTTAGCCTTTCTCACTTTATCCCTACATGTTCTGGCTTCAATAAGGTAGCTTTCCTTGCTGATCCCTCACATCTTCCACTCCTTGTAGGCTTTCTGCTTTTTCTTAATCACCTCTCTGAGATGTTTGCTCATCCAGCTTGGTCCTGCCTATGAATTTTTTCCCCTTTCTTGGGATGCAGGCTTCTGATACCTTCTGCAGCTTTGACTTAAAGTAATCCCAGGCCTCCTCTGCCTTTAGATCCATAAGTTCTTCAGTCCAATCCACTTCCCTAAATAATTTCCTTAATTTTTGAAAGTCAGCCCTTTTGAAATCAAAAACCCTAGTTGCAGAGGAATCCATCAGCTATTGCATCTCAGAGAATCTGAGCCCTGTTATTACTAGCACTTGTCCTCCAGTCGATATCTGGGAAGTTAAAGTCTCCCATGATCACGCAGTTTCCATTAGTATTTACTTCATTAAAAACATTAAAGAGGGCTCTATCCATATCCAAATTAGATCCTGGCGGTCTATAGCACACCCCAAGCACTATCCCAGGGGAGGCTCTAGTAATTTTCTTCCCCAATGTAATTTTTTCCCAGACAGACTCTGTCTTATCCATCCCATCACTTCTTATTTCTTTACATTCTACCTCATCATTGATATACAATGCTACTCCACCACCTTTACCTTTATTTCTGTCTTTCCTAAACAGCACATACCCTTCAATAGTGGTAGTCCAGTCATCACGACTATTCCACCATGTTTCTGTTCTCCCTGTAATATCTGGTTTCACTTCCTGCACCAGTAGCTCTAGTTTCTCCATTTTGTTACCTAGGCTCCTCGCATTGGTATACAAAGATCTTAATTTTTGCTGTTTGGCCTCGCTCACGTTCTTTACCCGATTAGGCACGGACATTCTACTGCCACTCTGACCTATTAGACTGGTACCCACACTGCCCTTCCTCCTTATGTCCATTCTCCTACCCACGGCTGTATCCTTTCTTACTTTGTTGTTTTCTTCCCTCTCAATGTTAAAATCCGGCGTGGAAATTACCTGGACATCCCCCAACCAACCATCTCCCACAAATTCCTAGTTTAAAGCTCTCTTAATTAGTTGTGCCAGCCTCCATCCTAGAAGTCCATTTCCTTCCCTTCTCAGATGAAGTCCATCCCAAGAGACCTGTCCTCTGTTCATGAATGCCTCCCAGTGGCCACACATCCCAAACCCCTCCTTATAGCATCACTGCCTGAGCCATCTGTGGATAGTCATAATCTTGTCACACCATTGTTGCCCTTCTCTAGGAACAGGCAGAATCCCACTGAAGATCACCTGAGCCTCGATTTCCTTAAGCGTCTTCCCCAGCCTGACATAGTCTCCCTTGATATATTCCAGCGAGAATCTATCAGTATAATTTATTCCCACATGAAGGACGATCAGCAGATTCTTTCCCGCTCCCTTTAGGTTCCTCTTCAAGTAGACTTGAGTTACTCCTGATTTACACTCACTGGGGATCTGGCTATAACCATGCCTTGGTGGGTCACATCTGAGAATACCAAATTCAGGACAAACTGCTGAGAAATAGGGAAAATACACCCTAAAACTGGTAGTTATTATCTCATAAGATATACCAAACCAGCAACAAAAGTAAACTGATGTTTCACCACACTAGCTGACAAGAAGTCAGAAAAGCAGTTTCCTTAGGTTTTCCAGTGCTTGTATCACCACCAAAACCACTAGACTTAAAGATGAGTGGTTCTTTAAAACAATTTCATCAAATAAAATCCAGATAACGTCACACCCCCAATGCAAAATTGATGCAGGAAGGGGTGTCCCAGGCACTGCTGAATGCATCGTTGGATCTTCCCATTCTTAGTTCTGTATTACTACAGCTTCTAGCCCAAGAGTAGAAGTGTTAGTGTATAACAGAAATCACAGAATCATGAAAGATCCGGGTTGGAAGAGCCCTCAGGAGGTCATCTAGTCCAATCCCCTGCTCAAAGCAGGACCAACACCAACTAAATCATCCCAGCCAAGGCTTTGTCAAGCCGGGTCTTAAAAACCTTTAAGGATGGAGATTCCACCACCTCCCTAGGTAACCCATTCCAGTGCTTCACCACCCTCCTAGTGAAATAGCGTTGCCTTATATCCAACCTAAACCTCCCGCACTGCAACTTGAGACCATTGCTTCTTGTTCTGTCATCTGCCACCACTGAGAACAGCCTAGCTCCATCCTCTTTGGAACCCCCCTTAATTATTTTCATTGCCCTCCGCTGGACTCTCTCCAATTTGTCCACATCCCTTCTGTAGTGGGGGGAACAAAACTGGACATAATACTCCATGTGTGTCCTCACCAGTGCCGAATAGAGGGGAATAATCACTTCCGTCCATCTGTTGGCAATGCTCCTACTAATACAGCCCAACTTGCCATTGGCCTTCTTGGCAACGAGGGCACGCTGCTGACTGATATCCAGCTTCTCATCCACTGTAATCCCCAGGTTTTTCTCTGCAGAACTGCTGCTTAGCCAGTTGGTCCCCAGCCTGTAACAGTGCATGGGACTCTTCCTTCTGAAGTACAGGACTCTGCACTTGTCCTTGTTGAAACTCATCAGATTTATTTTGGCCCAATCCTCTAATTTGTCTAGGCCACTCTGGACCCTATCCCTACCCTCCAGTGTATCTACCTCTCCCCACAGCTTAGTGTCATCTGAGAACTTGCAGAGGGTGCAATCCATCCCATCATCCAGATCATTGGTAAAGATGTTGAACAAAACTGGTCCCAGGGCAGACCCCTGGGGCACTCTGCTTGATACCGGCTGCCAACTAGACATCAAGACATTGATCATTACCCACTGAGCCCGACAATCTAGCCAGCTTTCTATCCACCTTATAGTCCATTCATCCAATCCATACTTTTTTAACTTGCTGGCAAGAATATTGTGGGAGACCGTATCAAAAGCTTTGCTAAAGTCAAGATATATCACATCCACTGCTTTCCCTATATTCACAGAGCCAGTTATCTCATCATAGAAGGCAATCAGGTTGGTCAGGCATGACTTACACTTGGTTAATCCATGTTGACTGTTTCTGATCACCTTCCTCTCATCCAAGTTCTTCAAAATGGATTCCTTGAGGACCTGCTCCATGATTTTACCAGGGACTGAAGTGAGGCTGACCTGTCTGTAGTTCCCCGGGTTCTCTTTCTTCCCTTTTTAAAATTTGGGCACTATATTTGCCTTTTTCCAATCGTCCGGGACCTTCCCCTATTGTCAGAAATTTTCAAAGAGAATGGCCAATGTCTCTGCAATCACATCAGCCAACTCCCCCAGCACCCTCAGATGCATTAGATCTGGACCCAGGGACTTCTGCATGTCCAGCTTTTCTAAATAGTCCTTAACCTGTTCTTTCACCAGTGAGGGCTGCTCACCTACTCCCCATACTGTGTTGCCCAGTGCAGCAGTCTGGGAGCTGACTGTGTTTGTGAAGACCGAGGCAAAAAAAGCATTGAGTACTTCAGCTTTTTCCACATCATCTGTCACTGTGTTGCCTCCCCCATTCAGGAAGAGTCCCACACATTCCCTGACCTTCTTCTTGTTCCTAACATACCTGTAGAAACCCTTCTTGTTCCCCTTCACATCTCTTGCTAGCTGCAACTCCAGTTTGCCTTGGCCTTCCTGATTACACCCCTGTATTGCTGTAGCAATATTTTCATACTCCTCCCTCTTCATCTGTCCAAATTTCCACTTCTTGTCAGCTTCCTTTTTGCTTTTAAGTTCCCTGAAGATTTCACTGTGAAGCCAAGCTGGTCACCTGCCATATTTACTATTCTTTCCGCACATCGGGATGGTTTGTTTCTGCGCCTCACTAAGGCTTCTTTAAATACAGCCAGCTCTCCTGGCCTCCTTTCCCCCTCATATTAGCCTCCCAGGGGATCCTTAAGTTCCTTAAGGGAGTCTAAGTCTGCTTTTCTGAAGTCCAGGGTCCGTATTTTGCTACTCTCCTTTCTTCCTTTCGTGAGGATCCTGAACTGAACCATCTCATGGTCACTGCTGCCTACGTTGCCTCCCACTTCTACTTCCCCTACCAATTCTTCCCTGTTTGTGAGCAGCAGGTCAAGAGGAGCATGGCCTCTAGTCGGTTGCTCCAACACTTGTACCAGGAAGTTGTCCCCAACACTCTCCAAAAACTTCCTGGATTGGCTGTGCACTGCAGTATTGCTCTCCCAGCAGATGTTAGGGTGATTGAAGTCCCCCATTAGTACCAGGGCCTGTAATCTGGAAACTTCACTTAGTTGTCTGAAGAAAGCCTCGTCTACCTCATCCTTCTGATCCAGTGGTCTATAGCACACGCCCACCACGACATCACCCTTGTTGCTCTCACCTCTAAACTTAACCCAAAGACTCTCAACTGGCTTTTCTCCATTTTCAAACAGGAGCTCTGAGCATACAATGCAACTCTTACATACAATGCAACTCCTCCACCTTTCCTCCCCTGCCTGTCCTTCCTGCACAGTTTATACCCATCCGTGACACTGCTCCAGTCATGTGAACTGCCCCACCAAGTTTCTGTTATTCCAATCACATCATAGTTCCTTGATTGTGCCAGGACTTCCAATTCTTCCTGCTTGTTTCCCAGGCTTCTTGCTTTCCTGTACATGCACCTACGATAATTAGCCAAATGGCTTATCAAAATCATGTTTGACTAAAACAGGATGTTTCTTTGTAAGGTTCATTATGGAAGTAACAAGATGATTGAATTTCTTTACAAACCCAAGGTAAACCTTGGTTAGACCACTAGTAGATTGGATCTGCTCTTGCAGCATGATTCCTGTATGTTTCATGTGATCTTGCCCTAAGCTAATGAAAATAGCTAATTTATTTATATAAGTTCTAGCAAATGTTTGGAACCCAATTCTTATCAAGTCAATGTAGATATTAATGTTCTCCAAAGTGTAGTGTAGGAATCTTGGCATTTAGTCATGGAAGCAAGATGGTAACATGCCTCAGTTTCCCTTTTCATACAGCACATTAGGTCTGCAATGTCTTTTCTCCTGTGTACAGTTTCAAGACTAGTTACAGGCACTACCTGTGAAATATCAATATCACAAGGTCTTTTAACATAAAGTGTGCTCTTATGTATCACTTCCAACATGTTCAAAGGTTTTTCCAAATGATTAGGCACGTTGTACATTTTCACAGTTTTTGGTATCAGCAAAACATTAGTCACAAGAGTTAACATTAGCATTAATATGAACATTAAATTAATTACAAGTGTACATTTCCAATCATTTTTGTCATGCCACACCTTTGGGTCAGTACCATTGGGGTTTTGGCATTTTAGGGTTAACTGGTGGCTTTTATTTGAAAGGTTTAGTCTTTCCCTTCCTCTCCTGTTCTGGGGGCGGGGGTGGGGGGGGGAGGCGGGTGTCAAAATCTGAGCTCTTTTGTGTAACAGAATCCATTGTCTGGCTGGGTGTGTCCTCTTTGCTAAGGCCTATGGGCAAGTCTTTCTCTAATAACAATAATAATA
The DNA here is from genome assembly GCF_965152235.1 of Eretmochelys imbricata. Taxonomy (NCBI): domain Eukaryota; kingdom Metazoa; phylum Chordata; order Testudines; family Cheloniidae; genus Eretmochelys; species Eretmochelys imbricata. Next base: position 39,841,227 of record NC_135584.1, on the reverse strand, counting down.
ACTAATAACAATTCCAAGGCTGGACTCTGTCTTAGAGAGATACCATCCATTTTCACTAGCATGTTAGACCCAAGGTTCTTTTATCCTTCCATTACCAACCTCTGCTTCCACATGGAATCAAAAGTTAGGTTCACTAAGAGACCGAAAGATATATCTAAAGTATTTAGAGATGAAATTTTGCCTGCTATCCCCTGTATTCTCGAGAGATTAACTTCACCACTGTCTTGGTCTGTAGATTCAGCTACGCAGTCTTCTCTCCGAACCTGAAACACAGACTCTTCCCTCCAAGAGTCAACATGGTGACATCCCTCTTCCAACAACATTGTTTCCCCAACAGGCTGGCCAAGCTCAGTCACTTGGTTACAGGGCAGTTCAACATCCCAAACAATTTTTATTCCATCTGAGACCTTTTAGGCTATCCACACTGGATTTTTCAAAAGCAAGGTCCTGGATCCATACATATCTGAAAGACTCTGGCAGTTAGGAACTGAAACTCCCTTAATCAAATCACTTCCACACCTCTCAGTTACAGCAAACTGCTCACAAAATCTACCATGGCAAAAACTGCCATGAGGATTCTTCTCCTTAGGAGCTTCTTTAAGCAACAATTCCCCTTTATCTTGCTCCACAGACGCATTGCTCTGCTGAGCCACAACCAACTCCTTCTGAATTTCATTTAAACCCAGAATCACCTCTGGCCCATCTAGAGGATTTTTATACAACTTCCTTTCAGGCAAGCTGCTAGATTCCATAGTTAAAAGGTTAGAGGCGCTCTCTTTCCCTTTGCAGCCCTTCTTGCTGGCAACACTGCAAGTTACCAAGCTCAACGCACACAAGCTTTGGAATTATTTCCTTCGTGTTAAAATTTTCCACACTGTCAGTGGGTAGCACAGTCAAATCATCTTCATGCTCTCCTGGTGCCCTGGTCATGATATCAACCTGGTTAAACAGAGTTGCCATACCCCCAGCAACACATGAGAACAGGCAAAATAGAAGCACCAGAATCGCCTAGTCCCTTGTTAAGACACTAGCTGGACACTATGTTATGACCCTAGCTTCTATCTATCTATCTATCTATCTATCCCCATCCACCCCCTCTATCTATTTAATTTATCAAGCTAGCTAGCTATCTTTATTTCTCTAGTTACGGGTGTTCCTCCTTGTCTTGGATCCCCAGCCCCAGACAGTGTGACCGCTCGGGGAAGGAGTTGCTGTTTCTTATAAGGAAGTGGATATGCAAATAAAGGTGTCAGTTTCCTGTTTAAATCTGAGCCTCTCTCTGGCCAGGCTACACCCAGATTCACAATCCGCGGCCCCCTGTGTCTGTTCAGTTACCAGCCAATTCGGTGAGAACTTTCCCCTCCAGCACCAGGGAAAATGAGGCTTTGGCTCCACTTTGTTCTCATTACAGCAGCTTTGGAAGGTAATTTCTCCCCCTAAATGCATTGAAGCGGCAGAGGAAGATTGCATTATTGCTATAGGTATTCATATAATTTATAACATGGTTTATTCCCAGGTGTCCGCTCGCAGATCCAGCTGGTGGAGTCTGGAGGGGATGTGAAGAAGCCCAGAGACTCTTTCCGCCTCTCCTGAAAAACCTCCGGGTTCCCCTTCAGCAGCTACGGGATGAACTGGGTCCGCCAGGCTCCCGGGAAGGGATTAGAATGGGTCGCTTATATCAGCAGCGGTGGGAGTCCTGTATACTACCTCGATGCAGTGAAAGGGCGATTCACCATCTCCAGGGATGACTCCAAGAGTGAGCTGTATCTGCAAATGACCGTCCTGAAGCCCGAGGACACCGCCTGGTATCACTGTGCGGGAGACACAGTGAGGGAAACCGGTCTGAGCTCAGACAAAAGCCTTCCCCTGCAGTAATGAGAGAAGTAGTCTGGTGTTGGGGGTGCCCAAGGCCTCTAAGTGAAAATGAGATCAGTTCTGGGAAAGGGGCTAGCAACAACAAACCCTTTTTATTCTTCTTATTGTTCCTCCTCCTTAATTTTACCGAAGGTGAAGGAGTTGACACCTTTCCACAAAGACAGAACGTTTTTCCTTGGGACCCTTCCTCTTTCTTTCTTCTGCCGGGGACAAATTCTGAACCCACCCCCAGTCTCCCGGATAGTCACAGATGCATAGACTTCCAGGACGGAAAGGAGCAGTATGATAAACCAGTTTGACCTCCGGCATAACACAGGCCATAGAGCCTCAACCTCAACCTGAACCTCATTCGGGTTCAGTCTAGCGCCCTCTTAGTATCAGCCCGGTCAGTGACACATTCGAGCAGAAAGACCCTGAACTCTCAGATTTGGGCACCAGTCTACACCAAGTTTGTTTGTTTGATTGATTGATTTTTCCCCTTTGCTTAGTTGAATACTTTTCCCACCAAAGCTGGCTTTTCTGGCACAAGAAACATTTTCCTAGGAGAAAACAAATCCTGGGTTAAACGAATAAATAAATAACTCCAAAACTATTCATTTTCTTCTTGTATTGTTATTTAAACCATGGGGGTCAGTGAGAGAAAGAGAGGGAAGGCTGCAGAAGCCCCTTCTCCCGTCCGCCACCAGGGGCAGCAATGAGCAAAGAGCACAGCCCAGCCGGGGGGACAAGACGGAAAAGGGGCACCGGAGGTTGGGAAACATCATTTTCCAACTCTGCACCTACAGAAACTGCTGCTTTGGACGTAGGACCCGCCGGTGCCCTTTGACTCCGCCTCGCCTGTAAAGTCTCCGGGTTCCACTTCAGCGCTGGGTCCGTCTGGAGCCGGTCTCCAGGGCAGAGTACAAAGGAAAGAGTTCACACCACACCGATTCAGCGAAACAAGGGTCATCCATTGCCTCCCGAGACAATCCCAACAACCGGCTGTATTTACAAACGAGCAGCCGGAGACCCGAGGACACAGGCCGGAATCACTGTGTGAGAGACTAGACCAGAGTCACAAAGGCCATCACCAAAACCAACGGTGGGTTCACACCGCGTTTGGGTTTTAAAATGGGCAAACCTAAGAAAAGACAGGAATTAACCCCAATAGTCAACGTTATGCCAAAGGCACCGATTTGTGCTCAGTTTTATTGTACAGAATGGAGAAGATGAAATATTTAGAATTTGATTGAACGTCCCGAGGACTGTATAAAATCGTTTCATGTTCTAGATTCTTTTGCTTCTTGCAGGGATCATTGCTCTGGAGCTACCAATGCAGGAAATATAAGCAGTAATGAAGCACATAAAGTTCAGTGACAAATGCCCCTAAGGAATGTTATCATTGTTGGAGACATCTATCTATCTATCTATCTATCTATCTATCTATCTATCTATCCTATCTCTCTCTCTCTCTCTCTCTCTCTCCAATGTGTGTGAATGAGTTTGGGGAGATGAAAGGGAACATGAGTGGTAATGGGAATGGAAATCTGTGTTTCAGCGTAAATGCTTATACTTGTCTGAATGGAAGCGGGAATGGAAATAGTTTTGTTCTTTTGGTTGTTATCCCTCAATATTACATCACGGGGATGTTGTGAAAACATGTAGCGTTCCTATCACACAAGTTCTTTAAACACAACCAGGAGAAAACTTCTGTCTGCACTTTACTGCTAATTAATAATTAAGGAAGTAAATGATCTTGAGGATGATGCTCAGCGGTGATAGATTTGGTGCTGGTTGGGGTCCCAGTGCCCAAGGTCTCCAGAAGCCGGGAATGGGTGACAGGGGGTGGATCACTCGGTGATTCCCTTTTCTGTTAGTTCTCTCTGTGGCAACTAGCGTTGGCCACTGCCGGGAGACAAGATACTGGACTAGACGGACCTTTAATCTCACCCAGTCTGGCCGTTTTATGTTCTTAACTATAGTCTAGGATCCCATAGTCCTAGGCACGGTAAAAACACAGACCATAAAACTTCTCTCAGTCCCACCGAGTTTGCAATCCGAGTGTAAATGGGAAGTGGAGTGTGACTGGGAACAGGAATATAAAGAGGAATATAAAGAGGAATATAAATATCAGCCGTGGATCATAATCTTCCTTCACGGTTGCCTGACTCCTCGACTCTCCCCTAAAGAAAACTTCTCAGACATGCCACTCTCGGCCCTCTAATGTCAGGGAGGCTCCGCTGCAAAACCTTAACTCTGTCCTCAGACTTCGCCCCCCCCCCCCAGCCCCGCTTCTCCCACCTGCACCACAGGCGGGTCCCCAGACCTGGTCCAAACCACGAGCCGGGCTTGCTAAGGTCACGCTCCTTGTGTCATGGATCATGTCAATGTATCTGGTCACTACTGGGAAGGGAAAGGGGCTTCCCTCCCAAATCCCTCCCAGCGTCATGGGAAATCTACCCTCTCCAGAGGGGGGCCCAGACGAATGGATCCCTGGGACACGACCCCCCGCCACCAGACACTGACCCCACTGACCGGAGATAGCATATCCCTTGTGCGCGTGGAACGGGGCTTCAGAGCTGATGATCCTCACTCCCCCGCCCCAAAATCCACAATATCACATTACAATAGTCAGGCCCTTAGTTCCTATGTGAGGAAATACAGTTACTGCAGGGAGCTGTTGATTCCTCCCAGGTGTGCAAAAGTATGAGGGGGACCCCAGCAAACTGCGCCCGGCGCTGCACAGACGCTCCGGACAGGACACTCTGACTCCTGCAGCCGGAGCCAGAGGGCGAGTCAATCCGATCACTGACAGCAGGAGCGTGTGTCTCTTATAAAGCGGGGCATGCAAATGAGGGAGACAGTTTCCTGGTTAAATCTGTGCCTCTCTCTGCCCAGGCTGCACCGGAGACACAATCCGCAGCCCCCTGGCTCTGTGCAGTCACCAGCCAGTCCCCTGAGAACTTTCCCCTCCAGCACCCGGCAAAATGGGATTTTTGCTCCTTGTCATTGTCGCTCTAGCAGCTCTGGAAGGTATTTTCCTCCTCTGAAGACCTGGCAGAGTTAGAAGAATATTGTGTTCTCGCTCTTTTTAAACCGATATTAATGGCCTGTCTTTATTCCCAGGTGTCCGGTCCCAGACGCTGGTGGAGTCCGGAGGGGATGTGAAAAAACCCGGAGACTCTCTCCGCCTCTCCTGCAAAGCCTCCGGGTTCACCTTCAGCAGCTACTCGATGAGCTGGGTCCGCCAGGCTCCCGGGAAGGGACTGGAATGGGTCGCTGCTATATACACCGGTGGGAGTACTTACTACCTCGATGCAGTGAAAGGGCGATTCACCATCTCCAGGGATAACGCCAAGAGTGAGCTGTATCTGCAAATGACCGGCCTGAAGCCCGAGGACACCGCCCGCTATTACTGTGCGAGAGACACAGTGACACCAAACCGGTTTGTGATCGTACAAAAACCCAGGCTGCGGAATCGCCCTTCTCCCGGCGGCCGCGCGGGGGCAGCAGCGACACCCCCCGCTTCGGGCTCGGGCAGGAGACCCGGCCCCCGGGGGAACGGGACACAAACCTCCCGCCAGTTTAACCCTTCCGTTCCCGGACTCTGAATGGCCCATTTCCCTACCCCAGAGATGGAGGCCGGGGTGTGGAAATGGGCCATTCAGGGTCCGGGCGGGGCTGGGGGGCAGAGATCACCCGGCGTCGGAATAAACCCCGCTCCGCTGCGCCGGGGGATAGGGCACCGCCGGGACTTTCCAAAGAGACTGGAGCATTTTTTCCATCCATTTGACAGCTGGAAATCACAGCCCTGGTGTAAACGGTGCATCTCAGAATCCTGCCAACAATAAAGGGCCCCCATGTCACAGAGTCACCATGGAGATAAAAGGCCCCACCCCTCAGCCCCCGATGGCATCACAGCCCAGCGCTGGCCCGCAGGGCATTGGGGACACTCACGTGGCTCAGGGCTGTGGACAGGGACACGGTGGGATTTCATGGGGTCGCTCAGGGGGAGACGGCTGCCGCGGGAGAAGCAGAGGCCCGTGGGGGGCGGGGGCAGGGGGCACGAGGGTCACAGAGCGCAGCTCCCACTGAGTGAGATTCACCATCTCCAGAGATAATCCCAACAACCTGCTGCCTCTGAAAATGACCGGCCTGAAGCCCAGGGGCACCGCCCGGTACCACTCTCGGTTCCCGGGCAATGTGTCTCCCCTGCCTGCCCAGAGCCCCGCTGGGCTGCGGTGCAGAGACCCCTCGCTCCATCTGTGAACTCCAATCCGGAGTGAGTCCTGTTCTGAGTCGCTCTGCCCTCGGAGACCTGGCACGTTGGCTCTCCCGGGTCCCATCCCTGTGTGTGTGGGAAAGAGCCCCAGGAATATTCATACCGAGACTCAAGCTATAGCCACTAGATTATTCTTCCACCCCACGACTGGGGAAATAAACAAGGAGGCTTTACACTGGTGCCGGTTCTAGATCCTAGACGGGGAAGAGAAATTTGATAAGGGGCTCTTCAGTCTGGCAGACAAAGGTACAACAGGATCCGATGCTGGAAGCTGAAGCTAGACAATGTCCAGCTGGAAAGAAGGTGATTTTTTAAAAAGACATTGAGGTGAATTAACCATTGGAACAACTGATCAAGAGTCACTGTGGACTCTCCGTCACTAGCAACTATCGCCTCTATGATTCTGTGTCTTTTAGAAAATAAAGAAATGCAAAATCCATCAAGGGAGATTTAGGTTAGATATGGGGTCCGGGGAGGACTTTCTAAGGATAAGCATATTTAACTATCAGCGTTGGAACCAGTTACCTAGGGAGGTTGTGAAATCCCCATCACTGGAGGTTTTTAAGAACAGATGAAGAACCAGGGGTGGTCTAGGTATATCGAATCCTGCCTCAATGCAGGGGGCTCTGGAATCACATCTGGAATTTTCAAAGGGTACAGTCAAGGGGAATTACATACCCCATTACCTAAGTCCCCTTCAAAAATGTCAATCAACATTCCAGTAGGCCCTGCTCCAAACCCCACTCAGGCCATTGGAAGTCCTCCCCTTGCCTTTAGTGAACTTTGCATCAGGCCCATAAAGCACAATATTCCCCAATATCTCCAGAAAAGGTCAGAAACCATCATTCCTTTACAGGCCACTCGACTGAAGAGACAATTCAGCCAAAATATGCTGTTGATGCTGGATAAAGTGCTCATGGTGTCTTGGCATTAGCTGTCCAGACCCATCCTTGTGTCCTAGCTATGCAAGTGCAGAGCTATTAAAGGACTTAGGCACGGCATTAAGGATAAGCATTTGCATATCTTTTTTTTTTTTTTTTTTTTTTAAATAAGCCAATTTGGAGCTCAAGCCCTCAAGCAATCTTAGGTATTCATATTGTCCCCATCACTGTACTGTTTGAGCATTTAGGGCAGGGGTGGGCAAATTTTTTGGCCCAAGGGCCACATAGGAGGGCCGGGCAGGGAGGGCTGTGCCTCCCCAAACAGCCAGGCCCCCACCCCCTATCCACCTCCTCCCACCTCTGGCCCCTGACTGCCCCCCTCAGAACCTGCGACCCATCCACCCCCCGTCGCTCCTTCTCCCCTGACTGCCCTGAAGCCTATCCACCCCCCTGCCCCCTGACAGGCCTCCTGGGACTCCCACCCCTTATCCTATCCCCCCTGCTCTCTGTCCCCTGACTGTCCCCTGGAACCCTCTGGCCCTTATCCAAGCCCCTGGCTCCCCGCGCCCTAACTCTGCCGCTCAGAGCAGCAGGAGCTCACAGCCACGCTGCCCATGCTGCCCAGCAGGGGCGGTGGGCCAGAGCCCTTGAGATGCGGTGCACTGGGGCTGCGGGCTAGCCTCCCTGGCCGGGAGCTCAGGGGCCAGATGTAGCCCACAGGCCATAATTTGCCCACGTCTGATTTAGGGTAACAAGAAAACATTTTACAAATACATTAGAAGCAGGGGGAAGATGAAGGACAGGGAAGGATCACTGCTCAATGAGGACGGAAACACAGTCACAAGAAAATGCAGGAATTGTCCAAGTATTAAATGCCAATTTGTTCAGGTTTTCTCCAAGAAGGTTAGCAGTTATCAGAGGACTAACAGTGAACATCAGTGTAAATGGGGTAGGATCTGAGCCTAAAATAGGGAAACAACAAGTTAAGAATTACTGAGACAAGTTAGACGTCCTCAAGTCAGCAGGGCCAGATGAAATACACCAGAGAATACTTAAGGAACTGGCCAAAGAGATCTTAGCCATTAACAATTATTTTTGAGAACTCTCGGAGGACAGGAGAGATCCCAGAGGACTGAAAGAGGGCAAGTGGAACCTATCAATAAAAAGCAGAATAAGGGCAACCCAGGAATTATAAACCATTAAACTTTACTTCTGTACCCAGAAAGAATGGAGCAAATAATCAATTTGTAAGCACCTAGAAAATAAGGTGACAAAGAACAAATCACGTCAAACCCACCTCATATTCTCCTTTGACAGGGTAACAAGACGAGGGGATGGGGGCGGGGAGAAGAACAGTGGATGTGGTATATCTCCACTTTAGTCAGACATTTCATACAGTCTCAGATCGCCTTCTCATCAGCAAAGCAGGGAAATATAGACTGGTGATGCTATTATAAGGTAGGTGCACAACGAGTTAGAAAATGTTCTCAGAGAGTAGTTATCAACGATTCACAGTCAAGCTGGGAGGGAATATTGAGAAGAGTCCCACAAGGATCTGTCCTGGGCCCACTTCTATTCAATAGCCCCTTAAATGACTTGGATAATGGCAGAGAGAGTACATTATAAAGTTTGCAGAATACCAATCTGGGAGGGGTTGCAAGCACTTCAGAGACCAGGATTAGAATTCAAAATGAGCTTGACAAACCAGAGACATGGTCTGAAATACACAGGCTGCCTCCACACTCACTGTCTGTGTAGCTAAAACCAGCAGCACAAGGCTCTGGCAGGGGGAGGTAGCAGTAAATTCCTTCCCGACCCCAAATATCAGGCAGTTGGACCTTGAGCCTGTGGGCAAGACCCACCAGCCAGACACTGGGGAAAGAGTTCTCTGTAGTAACTCAGAGCCTTCCCCACCTAGTGTCCCATCACTGGCCATTGGGGATATTTGCTACCAGCAGTTGTCGATGTGCCTACAATGGCATGTGGCCATCTCATCATCCCACCACCCACCATAAGTTTATCCAGATCAGTCTTGAAACCAGTTCGGTTCCCCCTCCCCACGTTTTAGTTTAATTCTGCCTGAGATTTTCAAAGCCACCTAAAGGCATTTAGATGCCTGGTTTATATTAGGAGGAAAGGCAGTTTTGGAAATCTTAACCCAAGTCATCTGGAAACCTTCCCCTATGGTTACCTCCTCTTCCCTCTCTCCTGCTCCTTTGTTTGCTGCCTGGCTTTAAAGGCTTTTTGAACTACCTCATGCAAATTAAGTAAGGCTACTGCTTTTTTAAGAGCCCGAGAACATCTCCTTCTCGGACACACACCGAATACCCTACTTTGTGCTGTGTATCTTCGTCTGTTCCCTTGGAATTCTGATTCAAAAATAAATACCATGCATTTCATTTTTCTTTCCCTGCTGGCAGCTTTCTCAGGTAAGAACTTGAGAGGCACCTGGGATAAAAGAAGGAAACATATGCTGCCAAAATGAACGTTCAGTTCAATCTTTGATTCTCCAGAGCACTGAAGAACATGCTTAGATGCTTTGCTGAATTACGGCCTAGATCTTTAATATTTGTCTATTTGCAGGTGTCTGGTCACAAATCCAGTGAAGCTGGTCCAGAGCAGAAGTTAAAAAGCCAGGAGACTCTGCAAAACTCTCCTGTCAAGTGTCTGGCTACACGTACACTAGCCACAGTATGCAGTGGGCACGGAGGTCTCCGGAGAAAGGACTGGAATGGGCGTCTTCAATTACCAACGGGGCTGGTGACACCACATACTACACAGACTCGGTCAAAGGGCGATTCACCATCTCCAGAGACAACACCCAGAACCTGCTGTTCTTGCAAATGAAGGGGCTGAAGCCGGAGGACACAGCTATGTGTTACTGTGCCAGACGGGGTGAACACAGGGTCAGAGAACGTACCCTTGTTCACTCAAAAACTCCTTAGTGGGAGATTCCAGGTCATCTCTCCACCAGATGGCAGCAGCGGCCCACATTAGGAGAGGCCAGGGAAAGACCTAACCACAGCTCAGAATGACACCTGTCCTGTATGCAGGGTCATCTCTTAATGACAGCACTGGATAAAACATCATTCGTGGGGCTAATGCGAGAATGCTTTTCTCTCCCGCTGAAAATTTCAACTCTCTTTTTGTTGATATTTTCTGCAAAAACTTCAACTTTCTGTCAATGAAAAGGTTTATTTAATTTTGAGGAAAGCGGACACTTTCTGGAAACATCTTGGTTTTGCCAAAACCCCAATTCTCTTAAAGTTTTGATGGAAAGTTTTGGGCCAGGCCTAAATATTTGCCCTTTTTCAATAGAAGGAGTCTGCTTCAGTAAGGCAAAGAGTGGACAGACAGACATGTTTAGATTATTCTTACCTCTTCTTCCTACTCCCCCACACCTATCCCTTACTTTGTGTCCTTCCCCTCTTGCATCTTTCCTTTGACCAAGTCCCTGATCCTTCAAGTGGAAGTCAACAGGGCTCCAGAATTTGGAGCATCTTGAAGGGTTGAGATAAAGGCCCTGATTCAGCAAAGCGCTCTGCTTCGCATTTCCAGAGGAGTCTAAAGGTCCGTATCCAGGGGGATAAAAGCCCTGTGGCATGACTGTGTCTGGCCTGGGTCAACTGGCTGGGGCCAAGGGGCTAAAAATTGCTGTGTAGACATTCGGGCTGGGGCTGGAGCCTGAGCTCTGGGATCCTCCATCCTCACAGGGTCCCAGAGCTCAGGCCCAGCCTAAGCCTGAATGTGGAAACAGCCATTTTTAGCCGCTTGGCCCCAGCCAGCTGACCCAGGCCAGCAGTGGGTTTATATCCCTGTGTAGACAAACCCCAACAGAGTGAGAAACCCAGATCCTATTGAACATAAGAGCTGCCATTATGGTTCAGACCACGGTCCGCATTGCCCAGTATCCTGTCTGACAGTGGCCTATACCAGAGCTTCAGGGGGAGTGAATGTAACAGGACAATTCTGCAGTGCTTCATCCCTGTCTTCCACTCCCAGCTTCAGGTCATCAGAGGTTTAGGGTCACCGCAAGCATGGGGTTGCATCCGTGAGCATTTTAGCTAATAGCCATTGATGGACTTATCCATGAATTTATCCATTTTTTAACCATGTTAGAGTTTTGGCTATCAAACCATCCTATGGAAATAAGTTCCACAGGTTAGCTGTACACTGCATGAAAAAGTACTTCCTCTTCTTTAGTATGAGTGATACAACCAACATTAACGGGTTTAAATAAGTGTTATTTAACCCCCCAACTCCTTCAACAGTCAGGCTGAGGATTTCCAAGCTGCCCTACAGATATGGACACATCATTCCTCTTATAATCCTTCAGGGACTTTAGAAAACCTCCACCTCTGGGATTCAGGAGACTCAAGTCCCTGCTCTAATGAGTCTTTTATTACTGATAGCGAGTGCAACAACCTTGCAAGTCCCACGTCTCCTTGGGAGCTTAGCCCTTAACCTATAAATTCCGAGACCCACCCCTAAAAATTTCATCTTACATAACTACACTCAGATCACAGAAAACATACCCCCAGGGAAAAGAAATACAGAGAGCAGAAGGCAAGGACAAAAATAAAGCTGAGCTTGCTCGTGTCGCTTGCAATGATCATTCCAGACAGAAGTAGGGAATGGACAGTGACAGCCTTATGTTGACTGGCACCCGACACTGTGTATAACCTGTCTGGTGGACACAAATATTAGTGGGTGTTTGGGTATTTCTCTATGATTCAGTAACATCAGACAAATTTTCACCAGGCCTTATATAGCCCATGGCGCTACTCAGAGATCCAGTGAGCTGATATCTCCCTTAAGGACTCCTGAATACCCCAACCCCAGCTCTCAGCTTTTACAAAACAATCTCTGCAAAGGGTCACCCATCACTAAAGGAAACAGAGCCTGGCATCTGAGCGTACTGCCTCTCACCTGGAGATAACACTCACTACCTGACTGAGCAGCGTCCCGCAACATGGAGACCCTTGGGCTACGACTCTCACAACAACAGAGGGGATCCTGACCCACAAATTGCCACCATTTAAAATTCTGGTAGAATAATAATAAATAATAATTCGGTCTTCTAGTCCGTCATTGATAGAAAGAGTTTAATAGACTTTCTCCAGTTCTCCAAGAAGAAGTTTTCAGACATGAGCAGTAATAACAACCCCTAGCTATTCTGTCGTGGCTTTCATTCGTAGATCTCAAAGCACGGACAAAGGAGGCTGAATATCATTTCCCCCACCCTTCAGAGACATACAAATTCAGGCATCGGGAGTGTAATTTCTTGCCCAAGGTCACCCATCAGACGAGGGACAAAGTCAGGAATAAACCGCTGGATTCTCGAGTACCAGGCTAATGTGCCCACACAAGATCATGCTGCTCCAAGGGTCTCACAAGAACAGAGGGACAAGCAGACAGAACGTAGTGGAAGCTTTAAGCTGTCAGGGGATAGGAGGGAAGGTTCTCTCATGGATCGGAAACTGGCTAAAAGATAGGAAACAAAGGGTAGGAATAAATGGTCAGTTTTCAGAATGGAAAGGGGTAAATAGTGGTGTCCCCCAGGGGTCTGTACTGGGCCCAGTCCTATTCAACATATTCATAAATGATCTGGAAAAGTGGGCAAACAGTGAGGTGGCAACATTTGCAGATGATACAAAACTACTCAAGATAGTTAAGTTGCAGGCGGACTGCGAAGAGCTACAAAAGCAGTGGTCTCCCCCCGGTCGATTGCGATCAACTGGTCGATCCTAGAGGATCTTCCATTTGATCGTGATCTCCAGCAGTGCAGGGGGTTGCCACGAAGACAGACTCCCTGCCTGCCTCGGCCCCACGCCGCTCCCAGAAGGGGCCAGCACGGCCCGTGGCCCGGGGGGGGGGGGGCAGGGGGAATCTCCCTCCGCACACTGCTCCTACCTGCAAGCACCACCCCCGCAGCTCCCATTTGTCGGGAATGGGGAGCGTGGCCAACAGGGCAGTGCTTGCAGAGAGGGGCAATATGCGGAGCCATGTGCCGCCCCCTCACCCCCACCCCAGGGGCCACAGGAGTGTGTTGGCCATTTCCAGGAGTCGTGTGGGGCCCAGGTAGGCAGGGAGCCTGCCTTAGCCGCTGGAGGTAAATGCTGCCTGGCAGGAGGCCACACTCCCAGCCCCAGCCCTGAGCTCCCTCCTGGAGCCAGCACCCCATGCCCCAGGTGTGGGCAAACTACGGCCCAGGGGCCGCATCCGGCCTACAGACATTTTATCTGGCCATTGAGCTCCTGCCAGGATGTGGGGTGAGCCACGGCTTCATGCGGCTCCTGGAAGCAGCAGCATGTTCCCCCTCTGGCCCCCATGAGCAGAGGTAGCCTGAGAGCAAAGGACACCGCCATGTATTCCTGCACCAGACACACAGTGAGGGGAAGCGAGTCTGAGCTCAGCCAAAAACCTCCCCCTGCAGTAACAGCACAACGTGTCCGCTGCTCAGGGCGCGAACCAGCCCCCGACTGCCCGGGACAGGCGATGGGAGCAGCCCGGAGAAAGTCTCCCCAGCTACAAATACTTGCAGACTGGTGCAGTTTCAGAATCGGTTTGACTCACTCCCCCTGGAACTCCTCTGAGCATCAGACAGGGTGCTGGAAAGATTTATTCTCTCTCCCTTTTTCTTCGATTCCAGACACACAAACAAAACACTGATGCATACAGAAAAATACACAAACACACATACAGGCAATCACTGCTGCATAAGAACACAAACAGAGACAGCATGCAAACACACATACAAACACACAAATATACACAATCACTCAAAAAACAAATACACATCTAAACACAAAAAGCAAGCTCAGATACAAACAAACCCTTCCTTACACAAACATACACACCTAAACACACACACAGATTAGTCTTTTAACACAGAGAAAACTCTCACACAAACACATATGAACACAAACACACAAAGAAACACATCCATACAATTCCTGTATGCATGGTACATAAAGAGAATGGACCAAATTCTCCTCCCAGCAGCATTGCTTTAAATATGAAGTTGCTTCCCTGGGGTAAATATCATTATTCTTAATTTGTGCTGAGTGACAGACACCAGAGTTTTACCCAGCACTGAGTGAAAAATGAATTTAGTGTAGAGAGATGGTCCACTGCCTTTGCCTACACTTTAATTCCCTCACAGATTTTCAGCTGGCTCCAGAAGCTGTCCCGTTGTAGTCATGCACTGGACTCATGGGAACTGGGTTCTGTTCTCACCTCTACCTCCACCAGGGAATTACTGGGAGACCTTGGGCATGCCACTTTTCCCCCGCCTCCCCAGTCGCAGGATAAGGTCTGGTCATTTTAAGGTTAAGATAAGTGCAACTGTCTCTTAGTGGGTCACAACTGGAAATGCCAAAGACAGGATGAACTGCTGAGAAATAGGGCAAACACAACCCAAAACTGGTGGTTATTCTTTTATAAGATATACCAAAGCAGCCACAAAAGTAAATTCCTGGTTCACCACAGCAGCTAACAAGAAAACATAAAGGCAGTTTCCTCAGGCATTCCAGCTCTTATATCACCACCAAAAACACTAGGTTCAGAGATGAGTGGTTTTTTTACAACCCGTCTCATCAAATAATAGGTTCTTCTCATCCCAAAGGACCAGCCACACACCCAGGTCAATATACAACTTTGATCTTACCCCAAAATCATGCTGATGCCAATCCCTTAGTATCTAAAATCTAAAAGGTTTATTCATAAAGAGAAAGAAAGAAAGAAAGAAAGAAAGAAAGAAAGAAAGAAAGAAAGAAAGAAAGGTGAGAGTTACAAATGGTTAAAGGAATCAATGACATCCAGTAATGGCAAGGTTCGTGGTTCAGGCTTGTAGCAGTGATGGAGTAATCTGCTCTCTTAAGTCAAGTCCCTGGAGGACACCCACAGCTGGGATGGGTCATTCAGTCCTTTGTTCAGAGCTTCAGTTTGTAGCAAAGTCCCTCCAGAGGGAAGAAGCAGGACTGAAGACCAAATGGAGAAGATGCAGCTGCCTTTTATAGTCATTTGCCATGCAGCCTGTGCTTCCTTTGTTTCAAACACAAGCTGCCCAGCACGTGGCTGGGAAGCCTCAGGGCTAGTCTACACTAGCAACATTAAAAAGCTTCCGTGGCAGCAGGCACCAGGCCTGAGCAGAGCCCCACTGGACTTGCGACCCTAAGTCCTTTTCCTCCTTTGCTCGTTGTCTTTTGTTGTATTGAGAGCAACTTCACAGGCTGTCTTCAGCCTGTCATGGTGACCTTTGACCCAGTCATCCAAACTGTTCACCGCATCCTTAGAAAAGACTTCTTGATGCTTCTCTGTTAACGCCATTAAGTTAGCCACCTGTGCAGGCATCAGCCCCTGGCGTGCTGCGTGAACTGGAACTGGCAGTCTCTCATCACGTCTTTCTCGAGGAAAGGGAACTCGTCCCCCCTTCTCCCTCTTTCTCACCCGCAGCTCATTTCCATTCTCCTCAAATGTTACCTTCACCCGAGGAACCACTCCCGCAGGCCAATGCATCTCTGCAGTGCTGTTTTGAGGCTGCAACTCCACAGCCTTCAAACTTGAGTTTAGAAGACTCATTGGTCCTCTTCCTTTGACGGCATTAGTCAGACATTGGCTGGCTGGAGCCCATTCGGTAGGTTTACCCCAGATGTAGGCTCTACAAGAGCTCCATATCTATTGGGTTTCAGAGTAACAGCTGTGTTAGTCTGTATTCGCAAAAAGAAAAGGAGGACTTGTGGCACCTTAGAAACTAACCAATTTATTTGAGCATGAGCTTTCGTGAGCTACAGCCGTGTTCATCAAGCATCCTCCCTCTCCGAGGAGGAACAACACTCTTCTGTTCTCTGCCCACTTTAACATTTCCAATCTGCCCCGCAGGGCCCAGTCAATGGTTTTGTCTCTCCGCTCCAGCCAGTACTCGACTCAGCACAGTATTCTTCTCGGTGTGCCCATGGCAATTTATCCTCCAGGTTCCTTCTACTGGCAACAGTAGCTCCTTTAGCTCACTAATGATGTTCATTCCTAGAATCCCTGGGACTCCTTCTCCCACATGGTTCCCTTCAGCGGCTTTGTCTTTCAGGATGAAGATGCATTTCCCTGGCAGAGTCTGACCCATGTAGTCTATGTCTGCTTCGAGGCATCCCACCACTGGGATTGCCAGTCCATTAACTACTGTTAGACACAGAAACTGTGTGCTGTGCATGGTCAGCTCCTTGTCTGTCAAATAATTATGAAAATGCGACTGAGTAATGGTGGTGACTTCTGAGCCAGTATCTAACAAACATCTGGTTTCCACCCCTGCTATACATACTTCAGCAGTTAGACAGTCTCCAAATGCTCACTTACAGAAGTCACTAGATATGCTGGCACTGCCCATGTCCCTTTCAACACTGTATGCAGAGTGATTTTCCACCAACGACAGGCCGAGGAATCCTTCTGCCACTGCTTGGCCTTCTACTTTAGATGGAACACTTGCTCCTGGTGCCCCACTGGTTTCCAGTGCCTGGGACTCTCTTCTTCTTCTCAGTGGACATTCTCAGCTAGTATGCCCTGGCCTTTCACAAGGGTAACAAATGTACCTTCCCTGCTCATCCTGCAGTGGGTTTCTTCAGGATCCTGGTGTCCTTGGATACTTTGGCATTTTAGTGGAGGTTTTTCCTTTCATCACTACAGTCATCACTTTCAGCTGTTGGACTGCCAGTTTTTGGACAGCTTCACTTAATCTTTCCAGTGTTAACTGCGTTTGGGGCAGGGTCTTTTCCCCAGCACTTGCATTCACTTGGCCCCCACTTCGTGGCAAGACTTCGGCTTGGCTGTCTCTGCCACAGGAACTTCCTCTTCTTCTGACTACATAATGGCAGCCAGACTGAGTTTATGGAACTTCTGACTGGGCTCTTCCTTAAACCTCCTTTTAATTTCATGGTGGAAGGAATCATCCTGGAGCCCCAGCACCAACTGCTCTTTCAGAAACATATCTGGGTCTGGAACTCGTCGAGGGTCTCGCCCCTCCACTTTGCTCATTCCCTCCTGGAGCTCATATGCATATGCCCAGACAGTTTCACCAGGCTCCTGCTTCCTCTCAAATAACTCCTTTTGTCTGGTTCCAATAGGTACCTTTGTGACAGATTAAGTTACCAATCTGCATGAGGTGTCAGGTGATTAGGCTGAGGCCGCAGAATCGTTAGGGGAGGAGATGACTGAGGACACCAAGTGACTGAGTTTAAAGCTTTATTCATAAAATAAAGTTAAATAACAGCGGAGAGTGCTAAGGGTTCCCCACATCACTCAGAGGAAGGAAAAGCATTAATGCCGCAGCCCTAATCCACTTTCATACTCACACATCCACTACCCAAGGCTGGTCAAGCCCGGGTGTAATGTACAAAGAAGCGGGAGGAGATGTGGACGGGAATTCTGTCCTGTACGCAGGTTGTCCAGGGTCCGCTGTTGATCTCCGACTTACTTCAGCTCTCGGGAAGGTTTTAAGTCCTGGGTTCTTCTGGGGGCATTTTGTCCGGGGACCTTTTGTCCACCGTGCTCTTTGTATCAGTCCAAACCTGCCTTCTGAGGCTTCCTTAGCTTCCCCAAAACACATCAGCTTCAGGGTTGTTATGTTCCCATTCGCTGACCTTTACCTTCTCACTAGTTTTCTCAATCCCCTGCAGTCTTGTTCAGTTTACTGCTCTGTTCTCACAGCTGGTTGGGGTTGGAATCCAGGCCCCCGTCTTTCTTGGCATCAGAGAGTCTGCTTGGGTGCATTGGCCTTGGGCAGCTGGAGTCAGCTTCTTTTCTTCGCACCTAGCTGGATCGTTGAGTTAACACATTCCTTTCTCCCTTCCTCCCCTTTTGGCCTCTCACAACCTGCAAAGGTATCTTTCACTCCACACTCACGCCTTCAACCCCTCCCAAAATGAATATGCCTATATAGGCGGCAGAGATGTACAAGGTTGGTGTTTACCTAGGAGACCTCATGGGGGGCAATTTTACCGTGCCTGGGACATTCCCATGAGGCTATTTTATTGTGACTGTGACACCTTGTCTCCATAGATTTCTAGGAGGAGTTCAAATCCCTTTTCCACATCTTTCTTGTCTGCCATTGCCAGGAGCTTAACTGTGGCCTTGGCCGTGGCCCTTGAGGTGTTCCTCTATGAAGTCCATATGATCCTCTTCAGGTCCTCTTAGCACACATGGACTTGCCTTCACAGACTTGACTCACTCCTCTACTGTAATGTCTCCTGGTCTTCTTGGGAAGCCACCAAACTCTGTGACTTTCTGCTCCCATAGGACATAAATAGTAGGGGGTTTCTGAGCTTCTGCTGCCTGATGGTCTGTTACTGCCTTAGCCAGTGAAAAGGCTTCTCTCTGTTCTCTTCTAGCTTGTTGTAATGCCTCAGCTTGGTCTGATCATCTGCGCACAAGTTCAGCAAAGTGGGCCCATAGTTCTTCAATTCCAGCCATTCTTGACCAGGCCTGGACAGTGCTGTCAGAACTCAACCAGGAAACCAGTGGGGTGGACCCTGTGGATAGGATCCTGTTCATGATGCCAATTATGTAAGCAGGGGAATGGTCCAGCTACTGTGGGGAACTTTCCTGGCTTATACACTACCCCGGTGAAATGGGCTAGCGAAAGGATTTGAGTCCTCACTCCAACTATCTTTATCCCCTTAGCTCAGCCCCACTCTGATCGACCCAGGCAATTCCAGTTCAGAAAGAGGATGGGACCCCCCTTGCCCAGTTTACAATCTGAGTGTAAATGGGAAGTGGAGTGGGAATGGAAATATAAACAGGAATATAAATCTCAACCATGCATAATAATCTTCCTTCACTGTCGCCTGAATCCTCCCTGACTCTCCCCTAAAGAAAAACACCCAGAGACGCTGCTCTTGGCACACGAATGTCAGGGCGGCTTCACTGCAAAACTTAACTCTGTCCTCAGACTCCCCCCACCGCCCGCCAGCTTCTCCCACCTGCACCCACAGGCGGGCCCCCAGACCTGGTCCAAAGCATGAGCCAGGCTTGCTCAGATCACGTTCCTAGTGTCATGGATCATTCAATGTAGCCGGTCACTGCCGGGAAGGGAAAGGGGCTTCCCTCCCAAAACCCTCCCAGCACCATGGGAAATCTTCCGCCTCCATCGGGGGGCCGAGCCCAATGGATCCCTGAGACAAGACTTCGCGCCTCCTCCCCACCGGACACTGGCCCCCCTGACCGGACATTGCATGGCCCTTATGCTTGTGGAACCGGGCTCCAGAGCTGAGTCCCACCAATCCCCAATATCAGGTCAAAAAAGCCAGACCCTCAGTTCCCATGCGAGGAAATACAATCCCTGCAGGGAGCTGTTCATTCCTCCCAGGGTCCGAAAGTGTCAGGAGGACCCCAGCGCCTTGTGCCGGGCGCTGCACAGAGACACAGGACGGGACAGTCCGACTCCTGCAGCGGGAGGCCTGGGGCGAGTCAATCAGATCACTGACAGCAGGAGTGTGTGTCTCTTATAAAGCGGGGCATGCAAATGAGGGAGACAGTTTCCTGGTTAAATCTGTGCCTCCCTCTGCCCAGGCTGCACCCGGAGACACAATCCGCAGACCCCTGGGTCTGTGCAGTCACCAGCCAGTCCCCTGAGAACTTTCCCCTTCACCCCCCGGCAAAATGGGATTTTTGCTCCTTGTCATTGTCGCTCTAGCAGCTCTGGAAGGTATTTTCCTACTCTGAAGACCTGGCGGAGTTAGAAGAATATTGTGTTCTCGCTGTTTTTATACCAATATTAATGGCCTGTCTTTATTCCCAGGTGTCCGGTCCCAGACGCTGGTGGAGTCCGGAGGGGGTGTGAAAAAGCCCGGAGACTCTCTCCGCCTCTCCTGCAAAGCCTCCGGGTTCACCTTCAGCAGCTACTCGATGAACTGGGTCCGCCAGGCTCCCGGGAAGGGATTAGAATGGGTCGCTTATATAAGCTATGATGGGAGTAGTATATACTACCTCGATGCAGTGAAAGGGCGATTCACCATCTCCAGGGATAACGCCAAGAGTGAGCTGTATCTGCAAATGACCGGCCTGAAGCCCGAGGACACCGCCCGCTATTACTGTGCGAGTGACACAGTGACACCAAACCGGTTTGGGATCGTACAAAAACCCAGGCTGCGGAATCGCCCTTCTCCCGGCGGCCGCGCGGGGGCAGCAGCGACACCCCCCGCTTCGGGCTCGGGCAGGAGACCCGGCCCCCGGGGGAACGGGACACAAACCTCCCGCCAGTTTAACCCTTCCGTTCCCGGAATCTGAATGGCCCATTTCCCTACCCCAGAGATGGAGGTTGGGGTGTGGAAATGGGCCATGCAGGGTCCGGGCGGAGCTGGGGGGCAGAGATCACCCAGCGCCGGAATAAACCCCGCTCCGCTGAGCCCGGGGATGTGGCATCGCCGGGACTTTCCAAAGAGACTCGAGCATTTTTTCCATCCATTTGACAGCTGGAAATCACAGCCCCGGTGTAAACGGTGCAGCTCAGGATCCTGCCCCCAATAAAGGGCCCCCATGTCACAGAGTCACCATGGAGATAAAAGGCCCCGCCCCTCAGCCCCGATGGCATCACAGCCCAGCGCTGGCCCGCAGGGCACTGGGGACAGTTAGGGGGCTAAGGGCTGTGGACAGGGACACGGTGGGATTTCATGGGGTCGCTCAGGGGGAGGCAGCTGCCGAGGGAGAAGCAGAGGCCCGTGGGGGGCACGAGGGTCACAGAGCGCAGCTCCCACTGAGTGAGATTCACCATCTCCAGAGACAATCCCAACAACCTGCTGTATCTGAAAATGATGCATCTTTACATTGGTGCCTGTTGTAGATCCTAGGTGGGGAAGAGAAATTTGATCATGGGCTCTTCAGTCTGGCAGACAAAGGTACAACAGGATCCGATGCTGGAAGCTGAAGCTAGACAATGTCCAGCTGGAAAGAAGGTGATTTTTTTAAAAAGACATTGAGGTGATTTAACCATTGGAACAACTGATCAAGAGTCATGGTGGATTCTCCGTCACTAGCAACTATCGTCTCTATGATTCTGTGTCTTTTAGAAAATAAAGAAATGCAAAATCCATCAAGGGAGATTTAGGTTAGATATGGGGTGTGGGGGAGAAGTTTTTAAGGATAAGCATATCTAACTATCCGCATTGGAACCGGTTACCTAGGCAGGTTGTGAAATCCCCATCACTGGAGGTTTTTAAGAACAGATGAAGAGCCAGGGGTGGTCGAGGTATATCTAATCCTGCCTCAGTGCAGGGGGGTTGGTTCATTGACCTATTGAAGTCCCTCTTCCAGCCCTACCTTTCTAGGATTCTCTGAATTTCTTGTACTCTGTGACTGAAGCAGAAGACAGTCAGAGTATTTCACTTTCTTTAGTGACTTTCTCCAGCGCAGGATCCCATTAGAGTATTCGTAGTGAAGTGAATCACTGTGGGATCCCATATCTCAAGCAGAAGGATACACACTGTCATCCTCAGGTTTCAGGCTGCTGATGTGCAAATGCACCAGGTTACCTGAGGCATCTCTGGAGATGGTGAATTGCCCTTTCCCTGAGTCCAGGTAATATGGGGTACCTGCACTGTCTACACTGGAGACCCACTCCAGTCCCTTCCCAGGAACATGACGGATCCGATCCAGCCACTTGCTACTGATGAAGAAGCCGGAGGCTTTGCAGGAGAGGCGGAGAGAGTCTCCGGGCTTTTTCACATCCCTTCCACACTCCACCAGCTGGAACTTTGACAGAGTTCCTAGGGGGGAAAAAGTATCATGAATCACAACTGGAATTTTCAAAGGGTAAAATCAAGGGGAATTAGATACCCCATTACCTAAGTCCCCTTCAAAAATGTCAATCAACATTCCGATAGGCAAAGGTGCAGAGCTATTAAATGACTTAGGCAGGGCATTAAGGATATGCATTTGCATATATATATATTTATATAAGCCATGTTTGAGCTCTAGCCCTCAAGCTATTTTAGGTATTCATATTGTCCCCATTACTGTAGTGTTTGAACATTTAGGGCAGGGGTGGGCAAACTTCTTGGCCCAAGGGCCACATTGGAGGGCCGGGTAGAGAGGGCTGTTCCTCCCCAAACAGCCCGGCCCCCACCCCCTATCCACCACCTCCCACTTCCCACCCCCTGACTGCCCCCCTCAGAACCAGTGACCCATCCAACTCCCCCCCGCTCCTTCTCCCCTGACTGCCCCGAAGCCTATCCACCCCACCAGCACCCTCTGACAGGCCTCCTGGGACTCCCACCCCTTATCCAATCCCCCCTGCTCGCTGTCCCCAGACTGCCCCCCTGGAACCCTCTGCCCCTTATCCAACCCGCTGGCTCCCCGCACCCTAACTCCGCCGCTCAAAGCGGCAGAAGCTCGCAGCCACGCTGCCCAGCAGGAGCGGAGGGCCAGAGCACTTGCGGTGCGGAGCACTGAGGCTGCGGGGGAGAGCGGACAGTGGGGGAGGGGCCGAGGGCTAGCCTCCCTGGCCGGGAGCTCAGGGGCCAGATGTAGCCCACAGGCTGTAATTTGGTAACCTCTGATTTAGGGTAACAAGAAAACGTTTTACAAATACATTAGAAGCAAGAGGAAGATGAAGGACAGGGAAGGACCACTGCTCAATGAGGACGGAAACACAGTCACAAGACAATGCAGCAATTGCCCAAGTATTAAATGCCATTTTTGTTTAGGTTTTCTCCAAAGAGGTTAGCAGTTATCAGAGGACTAACAGTGAACATCAATGTAAATGGGGTAGGATCTGAGTCTAAAATAGGGAAACAACAAGTTAAGAATTACTGAGACAAGTTATTAAGCTATTACCAGCAGGACAGTGGGGTGGGAGGAGGTATTGTTTCATATTCTCTGTGTATATATAAAGTCTGCTGCAGTTTCCACGGTATGCATCCGATGAAGTGAGCTGTAGCTCACGAAAGCTCATGCTCAAATAAATTGGTTAGTCTCTAAGGTGCCACAAGTAATCCTTTTCTTTTTGCGAATACAGACTAACACGGCTGTTACTCTGAAACCTGAGACAAGTTAGACGTCCTCAAGTCAGCAGGGCCAGATGAAATACACCAGAGAATACTTAAGGAACTGGCCAAAGAGATCTTAGCCATTAAAGAATATTTTTGAGAACTCTCAGAGGATAGGAGAGATCCCAGCGGACTGGAAGAGGGCAAGTGGTACCTATCAATAAAAAGCAGAATAAGGGCAACCCAGGAATTATAAACCACTCAACTTAACTTCTGTACCTGGAAGGAATGGAGCAAATAATCAATTTGCAAGCACCTGGAAGATAAGGTGACAACTAACAGTCAACATGGATTTGTAAAGAACAAATCACATCAAACCCACCTCATATCCTCCTTTGACAGGGTAACAAGAGGAGGGGATGGGGGCGGGGACAAGAACAGTAGATGTGGTATATCTCATCTTTAGTCAGACATTTCATACAGTCTCAGATCGCCTTCTCATCAGCAAACCAGGGAAATATACACTGATGAAACTATTATAAGGTCAGTGCACAACTCGTTAGAAAATGTTCTCAGATAGTAGTTATCAATGATTCACAGTCAAGCTGGAAGGGAATATTGAGTGGGGTCCCACAGGTATCTGTCCTGGGTCCACTTCTATTCAATAGCCCCATAAATTACTTGGATAATGGCAGAGAGAGTACATTAAAAACGTTTGCAGATTATACCAATCTGGGAGGGGTTGCAAGCACTTCAGATACCAGGATTAGAATTCAAAATGAGCTTGACAAACCAGAGACATGGTCTGAAACACATAGGCTGCCTCCATACTCACTGTCTGTGTAGCTAAACCCAGCAGCGAAAGGCTCTGACAGGGGGAGGTAGCAGTAAATTCCTTCCCGACCCCAAATATCAGCCAGTTGGACCCTGAGCATGTGGGCTAGACCCACCAGCCAGACACCTGGGAAAGAGTTCTATGTAGTAACTCAGAGCCCCCCCACCTAGTGTCCCACCACTGGCCATTGGGGATATTTGCTACCAGCAGTTGCTGGTGTGCCTACAATGGCATGTGGCCATCTCATCATACCACCACCCACCATAACTTTCGCAAGCTCAGTCTTGAACCCAGTTGGGTTTTCCCTCCTTTTTAGTATTAATTCTGGCTGAGATTTAATTTTAAAATGCCACCTAAAGGCATTTAGATGCCTGGTTTATATTAGGAAGAAAGGCAGTTTGGGAAATCTTAACCTAGGTAAACTGGAAACCTTTCCCTATTGTTACCTCCTCTTCCCTCTCTCCTACCCCTTTGTTTGCTGCCTGGCTTTAAAGTCTTTTTGAACTACCTCATACAAATTAAGTAGGGCTACTGCTTTTTTAAGAGCCAGAGAACATTTTTAAACAGCCGTTTTTAGCAGCTTGGCTCCAGCCAGCTGACCCAGGCCAGCAGTGGGTTTATCCCTGTGTAGACAAACCCCAACAGAGTGAGAAACCCAGATCCTATTGAACATAAGACCTGCCATTATGTTCAGACCACGGTCCGCATTGCCCAGTATCCTGTCTGACAATGGCCTATACCAGAGCTTCAGGGGGAGTGTACGTAACAGGGCAATTCTGCAGTGCTTTATCCCTGTCTTCCACTCCCAGCTTCAGGTAGTCAGAGGTTTAAGGTCACCCAAAGCATCCCTGAGTGTTTCGGCTTATAGCCATTGATGGACTTATCCATTAATTTATCCATTTTTAACCATGTTATAGTTTTGGCTATCAAACCATCCATGGAAATGAGTTCCACAGGTTAGCTGTGCATTGCATGAAAAAGTACTTCCTCTTCTTTAGTATGAAACCCGCTGCTTATTAATTTAATCTTCAGTGCAATGGAATTTGCCAGCGTATCTCCTTTCTGATCTTTCGAAAATCTCAATCACTGCTAAAATTGGTGCTTAAAAAGGTATGTACTTGTCTGGGTCTTGTCTCTTTAGAGTAGGATTTTTCAAAGGGGCCAAAGGGAGTTAGGCACTCAGTCCAATTACGGGATTTGGGCACTTAGCTGTGTTAGGGTTCCTTGCAAACCCTAACCTTAAATTTTCAGGGGGAGAATTTCAAAGGCCCAAAGTGCATTGAAATTAAAAATCCATGTGAACTGGCTGCTTAGCTCCCATTCATGCCTTTGACAAGGCTCCCTAAACTCCTCACTGCAGGTTCTTCCGAGGGGTGCACACAGCACTTTACACAACGGGGTCTCTGTTTTGGTGGGGGGCCCTGAGCACTAATGTAAAAACAACAATCTGATGCTCTTCCCCCTCCAAATCTTTTGTTACTCCTCATATAACTTGACTTCGTACTTCATCATTCCATTTTCCCTGCAGCACATGAGAACAGCAGAGACACCCGGTGGGAATTTAGTTCACAAGGAAGTCCAGGCAACAGGGAATTAGACTGGGTCTTTCAAAGGGACTGAGGGAATGCAACACACAGACTGCCTTGAATTTTAGAGGGAGGTGCCTTTTGAAAATCCATTCTTAAACCTAAACCATACAAAGATCTAAGCATATGGAGCTTGATTTCTAAAGAACACCAATGGATTGCACATGGATTGGTCTGTAAGGTGCACCAGAAGGCTCTGCACATGTTCTGTAGTGCACCTTAACTTAGTACTATCCTCCATGAATTTATCTAGTTCTTCTTTGAAGTCTAGAACAAGGTTCAAAAGAGTCTGAAATAAATTCATGGAGGATAGGTCCATCAATGGCTATTAGCCAGGATGGGCAGGGATAGTGTCCCTAGCCGCTGTTTGCCAGAAGCTGGGAATGGACGACAGGGGATGGATCATTTGATGTTTCCCTGTTCTGTTCATTCCCTCTGGGTCACCTGGCATTGGCCACTGTCAGGAGACAGGATACTGGCCTAGATGGACTTTTGGTCTGACCATTGTGACCATTCTTGTGTTCTTAGTGTTTCAAACAGAAATGAGACCCCTGCAGAGCACATTACTCCACCCTAGACAAAGCTCCTAGTTAAATTTACTCCTACGAGTAGTCCCATTTAAATTAATAAGATTACTCACATGCGCAAAGTGCAGCACATTCCTAAATCTCTGCAGGACGGAGAGGGAGGATGGTCCAGTGGTTAGAACTCACCTGGAGTTTGGAAGAATTTGCTTCAACTCCCCTCTTTGGTAGCGAGTTCCTGTGTGACCTTGAGCAGGTCACTTTAGCTCAGTGCATAAGTGGGGAAACTGAGGCAGGCAGTAGGAATGATACCCCCTATTTCAAAGACGCGCATGCATCACAGACTGTGAGATGATCAGAGTCTACAGTGATGGGGCCATACAAGTAGTGGAGAGAGAAATTTGTGGCGCACCTCGCTCCCTGGCCCAGACTGCATGGACCTCTCTGAGTTTATCATGCAAGTGCCCAACCTTACTCCTTCTGAGTGTCTGGTTTTATACATTGGAGGGTGGCGCAGCCTCCCTATGCAAATGAAGAGGGAGTCCCTTTTCCCTGTTAAAAGGCAGGGACTGGCCCTCAGTGGATGCTCTGGGACGTATGTCTCCCAACACGCTCTGGTGTCTGCACACCTCACAAGCAAAGCTCATTTAAAGTGCCGAAGCCTCTTTCTCACCTTATGCTCAGGAGCGATCATCGCCTATGGGACCTTTTGTGCCCTTTGAGACATCAACATGCCACATGCAATTCTCCGCTCCTTGTTCCCTGTTCATATATGGAGCTCTGCTTCTCTGTACCTTCAATGAGTACGTTCACTCTCGATTGGACTTCTCACCCAACTCTGAAGTTGCTACTCCTCTCTCTTCTTGCTTTGGTTTCCCTACAAGTAAGGCTGTGGGGAGTGATGCAAGATTGAGTTTATTTAGTTAAAGGACTACACGATGTTGAATTAGTTTCTCTCTCTCTCTCTCTCTCTCCAGGCATCTCTTCTCAAGTGACACTCGTTCAATCCGGCCAGGGACCGCTGAAACCTTCCGAGTCTCTCAAACTGACCTGTGCTGTTGCTGGGGTCTCCATCACTGGTGGGTGCTGCTGGTGGCACTGGGTAAGGCAGCGTCCAGGGAAAGCATGGGAATGGTTGGGGCTTAGCAAGAATGACGGAGGTTTAGTGTACTCCCAGTCCTTCCAAAGCCGGCCCAGTCTCTCCAGAGACAGCCCAGAACGCCTACTATCTCCAGCTCGTCTCCATGACTAATGAAGACACTGTAAGGTATCACTGTACGAGACACACACTGAATAGAAACCAGTGAGGGCTGGGACCAAAACAGGAACCTCCTCTGAGCAGCCCACCCCGCAGAGCCCATGCTGCGAAACGCATCTCAGAAGGAACGGTTCAGACCCCTCCATTCCCACTCACACGGGCTGAATTTTGACCCTTGCAGAATTGAGCCTTTTTAACGCACTTGTGGGATAAACAATTGCAGCCACTTAGCTCCTACATCCCCAATGCTGTCTACTGCAGCCGGTGCCGCTGGGCAGAGAAAGCCAGATCCACAGCAAGTGTGAATCGGCCCAGCTTTCCTGGAACCAGCGGGCCAGGTGCTCAAATGATGTCAACAGGTGTTAACGTCAGAGGGTGGCCATGCAGCCAGCGTCCACCCGCCAGAGCTCCTTTGAAGTCCATGGGGCAGTGGTAAATCAGCAGAACTGGATTCTTGCCACTTTCCCCCAATTGAAATGCTTTTCTCAGCCTGATCTTGTGTTTCAAAATTTCTATCCTACAGCCCGGCTCAGTCGTGTGCTGACCAAGCTCCTGTTCCACATTAAGAAGCTGCCGCTGGCAGGGAAAGAGAAAGATTGCTCAAGAATTACCCAGCAGTTTGTACAGCAGCCTATGGCTCTCTGGGTTTGTAGCACTGTGCAGAGGTGGGCAAATACCCAGAGAAAAGCCCTAGAGCTGGACTGATTAAAGCACGAGAAAAGCTCTGGCTAGGAGTGCTCTGGGTGCAAAAGAAAAACAATTGGTCACTTCCCAGGATCCTCTGCTTGTGTGTCACATGAGAACCCCACAGTACAAGGAAAATCTGAATTCTAAATTCTCTCCCTTTTGAATGAATAGCAAATCCTCTGTGGAACACCA
The DNA here is from genome assembly GCF_965152235.1 of Eretmochelys imbricata. Taxonomy (NCBI): domain Eukaryota; kingdom Metazoa; phylum Chordata; order Testudines; family Cheloniidae; genus Eretmochelys; species Eretmochelys imbricata. The sequence continues at coordinate 39,813,157 of NC_135584.1, read as the reverse complement.
TAGAATCATAGAATATCAGGGTTGGAAGGGACCCCAGAAGGTCATCTAGTCCAACCCCCTGCTTGAAGCAGGACCAATTCCCAATTAAATCATCCCAGCCAGGGCTTTGTCAAGCCTGACCTTAAAAACCTCTAAGGAAGGAGATTCCACCACCTCCCTAGGTAATGCATTCCAGTGTTTCACCACCCTCATAGTGAAAAAGTTTTTCCTAATATCCAATCTAAACCTCCCCCACTGCAACTTGAGACCATTACTCCTCGTTCTGTCATCTGCTACCATTGAGAACAGTCTAGAGCCATCCTCTTGGAACCCCCTTTCAGGTAGCTGAAAGCAGCTATCAAATCCCCCCTCATTCTTCTCTTCTGCAGACTAAACAATCCCAGCTCCCTCAGCCTCTCCTCATAAGTCATGTGTTCTAGACCCCTAATAATTTTTGTTGCCCTTCGCTGGACTCTCTCCAATTTATCCACATCCTTCTTGTAGTGTGGGGCCCAAAACTGGACACAGTACTCCAGATGAGGCCTCACCAATGTCAAATAGAGGGGAATGATCACGTCCCTCGATCTGCTCGCTATGCCCCTACTTATACATCCCAAAATGCCATTGGCCTTCTTGGGAACAAGGGCACACTGCTGACTCATATCCAGCTTCTCGTCCACTGTCACCCCTAGGTCCTTTTCTGCAGAACTGCTGCCTAGCCATTCGGTCCCTAGTCTGTAGCGGTGCATTGGATTCTTCCGTCCTAAGTGCGGGACCCTGCACTTATCCTTATTGAACCTCATCAGATTTCTTTTGGCCCAATCCTCCAATTTGTCTAGGTCCTTCTGTATCCTATCCCTCCCCTCCAGCGTATCTACCACTCCTCCCAGTTTAGTATCATCCGCAAATTTGCTGAGAGTGCAATCCACACCATCCTACAGATCATTTATGAAGATATTGAACAAAACTGGCCCCAGGACCGACCCCTGGGGCACTCCACTTGACACCGGCTGCCAACTAGACATGGAGCCATTGATCACTATCCGTTGAGCCCGACAATCTAGCCAACTTTCTAACCACCTTATAGTGCATTCATCCAGCCCATACTTCCTTAACTTGCTGACAAGAATACTGTGGGAGACCGTGTCAAAAGCTTTGCTAAAGTCAAGAAACAATACATCCACTGCTTTCCCTTCATCCACACAACCAGTTATCTCATCATAAAAGGCAATTAGATTAGTCAGGCATGACCTTCCCTTGGTGAATCCATGCTGGCTGTTCCTGATCACTTTCCTCTCATGCAAGTGCTTCAGAATTGATTCTTTGAGGACCTGCTCCATGATTTTTCCAGGGACTGAGGTGAGGCTGACTGGCCTGTAGTTCCCAGGATCCTCCTTCTTTCCTTTTTTAAAGATTGGCACTACATTAGCCTTTTTCCAGTCATCCGGGACTTCCCCCGTTCGCCACGAGTTTTCAAAGATAATGGCCAATGGCTCTGCAATCACAGCCGCCAATTCCTTCAGCACTCTCGGATGCAACTCGTCCGGCCCCATGGACTTGTGCACGTCCAGCTTTTCTAAATAGTCCCTAACCACCTCTATCTCCACAGAAGGCTGGCCATCTCTTCCCCATTTTGTGATGCCCAGCGCAGCAGTCTGGGAGCTGACCTTGTTAGTGAAGACAGAGGCAAAAAAAGCATTGAGTACATTAGCTTTTTCCACATCCTCTGTCACTAGGTTGCCTTCCCCATTCAGTAAGGGGCCTACACTTTCCTTGGCTTTCTTCTTGTTGCCAACATACCTGAAGAAACCCTTCTTGTTACTCTTGACATCTCTTGCTAGCTGCAGCTCCAGGTGCGATTTGGCCCTCCTGATATCATTCCTACATGCCCGAGCAATATTTTTATACTCTTCCCTGGTCATATGTCCAACCTTCCACTTCTTGTAAGCTTCTTTTTTATGTTTAAGATCTGCTAGGATTTCACCATTAAGCCAAGCTGGTCGCCTGCCATATTTACTATTCTTTCGACACATCGGGATGGTTTGTCCCTGTAACCTCAACAGGGATTCCTTGAAATACAGCCAGCTCTCCTGGACTCCTTTCCCCTTCATGTTAGTCCCCCAGGGGATCCTACCCATCCATTCCCTGAGGGAGTCGAAGTCTGCTTTCCTGAAGTCCAGGGTCCGTATCCTGCTGCTTACCTTTCTTCCCTGCGTCAGGATCCTAAACTCAACCAACTCATGGTCACTGCCTCCCAGATTCCCATCCACTTTTGCTTCCCCCACTAATTCTACCCGGTTTGTGAGCAGCAGGTCAAGAAAAGCGCCCCCCCTAGTTGGCTCCTCTAGCACTTGCACCAGGAAATTGTCCCCTACGCTTTCCAAAAACTTCCTGGATTGTCTATGCACCGCTGTATTGCTCTCCCAGCAGATATCAGGAAAATTAAAGTCACCCATGAGAATCAGGGCATGCGATCTAGTAGCTTCCGTGAGCTGCCGGAAGAAAGCCTCATCTACCTCATCCCCCTGGTCCGGTGGTGTATAGCAGACTCCCACCACTACATCACTCTTGTTGCACACACTTCTAAACTTAATCCAGAGACACTCAGGTTTTTCTACAGTTTCGTACCGGAGCTCTGAGCAGTCATACTGCTCCCTTACATACATTGCTACTCCCCCACCTTTTCTGCCCTGCCTGTCCTTCCTGAACAGTTTATAACCATCCATGACAGTACTCCAGTCATGTGAGTTATCCCTCCAAGGCTCTGTTATTCCAATCACGTCATAGTTCCTTGACATCACCAGGACCTCCAGTTCTCCCTGCTTGTTTCCAAGGCTTTGTGCATTCGTATATAAGCACTTGAGATAACCTGTTGATCGCCCCTCATTCCCAGTATGAGGCATCCCCCCATCCACCTCCACCTTCACACAGGGAAAGCCAAATGATATATTTCAGAGTAGCAGCCGTGTTAGTCTGTATTCGCAAAAAGAACAGGAGGACTTGTGGCACCTTAGAGACTAACCAATGTATTTGAGCATAAGCTTTCCTGAGCTACAGCTCACTTCATCGGATGCATACTGTGGAAAATACAGTGGGGAAATTTATATACATAGAGAACATGAAACAACGGGTGTTACCATACACACTGTAATGAGAGTGATTACTTAAGGTGAGCTATTACCAGCAGGAGAGCGGGGGAAAAAACCTTTTGTAGTGATAATCAAGGTGGGCCATTTCCAGCAGTTGACAAGAACGTCTGAGGAACAGTGTTGGGTGGAGGGTGGGGGAATAAACATGGGGAAATAGTTTTACTTGGTGTAATGGCCCATCCATTCCCAGTCTCTATTCAAGCCTAAGTTAATTGTATCCAGTTTGCAAATTAATTCCAATTCAGCAGTCTCTTGTTGGAGTCTGTTTTTGAAGTTTTTTTGTTGAAGAATTGCAACTTTTAGATCTGAAATTGAGTGACCAAAGAGACTGAAGTGTTGTCCGACTGGTTTTTGAATGTTATAATTCTTGACGTCTGATTTGTGTCCATTTATTTTTTTACATAGAGACTGTCCAGTTTGACCAATGTACATGGCAGAGGGGCATTGCTGGCACATGATGGCATAGATTACATTGGTGGATGTGCAGATGAATGAGCCTCTGATAGTGTGGCTGATGTGATTGGCCCTATGATGGTGTCCCCTGAATAGATATGTGGGCACAGTTGGCAACGGGCTTTGTTGCAAGAATAGGTTCCTGGGTTAGTGGTTCTGTTGTGTGGTGTGTGGTTGCTGGTGAGTATTAGCTTCAGGTTGGGGGGCTGTCTGTGAGCAAGGACTGGCCTGTCTCCCAAGATCTGTGAGAGTGATGGGTCGTCCTTCAGGATAGGTTGTAGATCTCTGATGATGCGCTGGAGAGGTTTTAGTAGGGGGTGAAGGTGATGGCTAGTGGCTTTCTGTTATTTTCTTTGTTGGAGAGTCTGTGACAGTGACATGTAAAACCTCCGGCTACACCTTTACCAGCTATTACATTAACTGGCTACGGCAGGCTCCTGGGAAAGTATTGGAATGAGTAGGATATATCAGTCCCAGTAGCTGTGGAACTGGCTACTCCCAGGCCTTCCAGGGGTGATTCACCATCATCAGGGACACCTCCATAAGCACGGCCTATCTACAGCTGGGCAGCCTGAGAACCGACGACACAGCCATGTATTACTGTTCTAGGGACACAGTGACACAAACCACATCTACAGCAATTCTAAAACCCTCAGTGAGAGAACCCAGGTCTCCGGCGAACACTGGTTGAGCCTTTAGTCACCCCAGAGAGCTTTTACCCACGTAAACAGACTGAGGGTAATTTCCCCCAAACTTCTTAGGCTCCTCACTCACTTAAGCCTCATGGTAAATAGATTTTTTTCTAGCTACTAAGTCACTTCTCAAAATATGAATTAGGCTCCTGTGACACAGTCACCTGTCACAGCAGCAAAACTGTCCTGGGCTAATGGCCTAAGCACCAGGCTATGGGGTATTTTGGGGAGGGGTCTTTCAATCTCTCCTGTTGAAGCTCTTCCATTGTGAATAATTTAATACTCATGAGGCCTGAAAAAGAAAGGGGGTGTCTGCACCCTAATATCACCCTCCCTTTGACAATGGAAGATATGGGTTCCAATCCCTGTCCCAATTCAGCTCTGAACCAAAGGTCCTTCCCCACCCCTCTGAGCTTCACTTCAGTTCCTCCTCTTATGAGTGTAGAAGGCCCCTAGGCTCCTCCCACTGGGAGCCCAAGTGCCCTTTAAACTAGCCTTCCACCCTTCTTGGCCTTCTAGCTCACTCCCTGGTCCTCACAAACCCTACCTCAGGGCTCCATCTCACTCTAGCCCCCCAGGAGTTCACCCCACTCCCGTAGCTCTGCTTTCTGGCCACAGCCTGTCCCCAACTAACTAAACCTTCCTCCAGCAACTCTGCCTAGATCCCCATCCTCTAGGCCTCTGCTGAGCTCCCAGCTCTCTTGAAGCAATGCTCACCCTCCCTCATCACCACAGCCGGGCTCAGTCTTTCTAATGAAGCCCCATTACATGCAGCTGGGGTCACTAATGAGCTCCTAAGTACCCAGCTCATCTGTGAGGCTGAGGAATAGCTGCAAAGTCATGGGCAAACAAAGGTGATTTTATTAAGTATAACAAGTAGGATTTAAGTGGTTCCAAAAAATAACAGACAGAACAAAGTAAGTTACCAAGCAAAATAAAGCAAAACATGCAAGTCTAAGCCTAAAACATTAAGAAACTGAATACAGGTAAATCTCACCCTCAGCGATCTTCCAATAAGCTTCTTTCACAGACCAAGGAGGACTTGTGACACCTTAGAGACTGACAAAGGTGCCACAAGTACTCCTTTTCTTTTTGCGAATACAGACTAACACGACTGCTACTGTGAAACCTTTCACAGACCAGACTCCTTCCTAGTCTGGCCCAATCCTTTCCCCTGGTACAATCCTTGTTAGTTCCAGAAGACATCTTAGGTGGGAAGCAGGGGTGTTCTCATGACTGGCAGCCCCCTTTGTTCTCTTCCACCCACTTCTATAATGAGCTGCATGCAATTCTAGGGGGTGCTCCTACCGCTACCCCACCCCTGTACATGGACTCCTGCAAGGGAGGAGTCTCACACAACAGGGATGAGGATTTTGGAGATGATGAAGAGGAGGAGAATGAAACTGTTCTCCCTGACAGCCAGGAACTGTTTATCACCCTGGAGCCACTACCGTCCCAACCCTCCCAAGGCGGGCTCCTGGACCATGAAGCCGGAGAAGGCACCTCTGGTGAGTGTACATTTGTAAATATAATACATGTTTAAAATCAAGAGTGTTTAATGATTAATTTGCCCTGAAGACTTGGGATGCATTTGCAGCCAGTACAGCTACTGGAAAAGTCTGTTAACGTGTCTGGGGATGGAGCGGAAATCCTCCAGGGACATTATTAAGGGGACATTCAGAGGTGTCCATTCCTGCTGAGCTGTTTGCCTGTGGCTGAAAATAAATCATCCCCGCTGTTAGCCATATGGAGGGGGGGCATGGTAGGGGCGGGCCAGTTCACGCTGAGCTGTTCATGTGTCTTTTTAAATACTACTCTCCCTGTTTTTCCTCCCGCAGCTGTAAATGTTTCAACGCTCCCCCTATCATCTCCGACCCAGAGGCTAGTGCAGATAAGAAGGCGAGAAAAATGCACTCGTAATGAAATGTTCTCTGAGCTCATGCAGTCCTCCCATGCTGAAAGAGCCCAGCACAATGCATGGAGGCAGACAGTGTCAGAGTCCAGGAAGGCAGAAAATGAATGTGAGGGCAGGAGGGACGAGCAAGAGGAGATGTGGCGGGAGCAAGAGGAGAGGTGGAGGCTGCGTGATGAGAGGAGGCAGGATGCAATGCTGAGGCTACTGGGGGATCAAACTGATATGCTCCGGCGTATGGTTGAGCTGCAGGAAAGGCAGCAGGAGCACAGACCACCACTGCAGCCCCTGTGTAACTGTCCACCCTCCTCCCCAAGGTCCATATCCTCCTCACCCAGATGCCCAAGAATGCGGTGCGTGTGGGGGGGCCTCCGGCCACCCAACCACTCCACCCCAGAGGACTGCCCAAGCAACAGAAGGCTGGCATTCAATAAGTTTTGAAGTGAAGTGTGGCCTTGTCCTTCCCTCCTCCCCCACCCCTCCCGGGCTACCTTGGTAGTTATCCCCCTATTTGTGTGACAAATTAATAAAGAATGCATGATTCTGAAACAACAATGACTTTATTGCCTCTGCAAGCGGTAATCGAAGGGGGGGGGGAGTGGGCAGGTGGCTTACAGAGAAGTAGAGTGAACCAAGGGGGCGGGTTTTCCTCAAGGAGAAACAAACAGAACTTTCACACTGTAGCCTGGCCAGTCATGAAACTGGTTTTCAAAGCTTCTCTGAAGCTCAGCGCACCCTGCTGTGTTCTTCTAACCTCCCTGGTGTCTGGCTGCATGTAATCAGCAGCCAGGCGATTTGCCTCAACCTCCCACCCTGCCATAAACATCTCCCCCTTACTCTCACAGATATTGTGGAGCACACAGCAATAATAACAGTGGTAATAACAGTGGGAATATTGGTTTCGCTGAGGTCTAACTGAGTCAGTAAACTGCGCCAGCACACTTTGAAACGTCCAAATGCACATTCTACCACCATTCTGCACTTGCTCAGCCTATAGATGAACAGCTCCTTACTACTGTCCAAGGTGCCTGTGTATGGCTTCATGACCCATGGCATTAGGGGATAGGCTGGGTTCCCAAGGAGAACTATAGGCATTTCAACATCCCCAATGGTTATTTTCAAAGCCCAGTAAAAGATCGGGATTCTCAATTCTTATTCATTTGGACAACCACATCCCTTAGGAGGCTTTGAAAAAAATCTCAGCTTGGTAAGAGCTTTGTGCAAAGGATGGTCTCACAGAGCCGAGGCCTGACACTCAGCTGGATCCTCTTGGTGTTATTGTAACACAAACAATATTACCCTGAAACCTTTTCTATCAGTGACATGACAATTCCACCATTCTGAGCTCAAGCTTAAGTTCACTTTTTCTGTCTAGATAGTTACATAGACCCCATCAACCCAATATCGTAGCATCTCAAATATCAATCTATCTTTATATACCTGAACCCTTGAGACACGATATCTCCTTTTTACAGGTGGAAACCTGCAGCACTAAGGCCCAGATTTTTCAAGGCATCTCCGTATTTGATCATGAGATTCAGGCTCCTAAATCGATTAGGCATTGAACCACTGAATGAAGCATTGACTGACACCTTGAAAACTCTCAGCCTAAACCCCTTGAACTCTCTGGTCTGTAGATGCCCGAAGAATCAGAAAGACACCTTGTGGGATGTTCGGAATCAGCTGAGTGCCTAACTCCCATAGATTTCAATAGAAGTTAGGTTCCTTCATGGTCTTAAAAATCTGACTAGCTACTTATCTGCTTCTTCATTTGCCTCAATATTTTTAATAACCGGGCCCCAATAAGTAAAGGCTGGGATTGGGAGATGCCCTGAGATTTAGGTGTCCAAATCGCACTAAAACAACAACAAAATGAAATCGGTGTTCCTAACTCCTTTAGGTTCCTTTCTTAGAGTCAGAGATTTAAGGGCATAGTCTGAGCTCCTGCAGAACACAGGCCAGAGGATCTTTACCAGTTTGACACTCTCAGCCTGTCTGATTCTATGCTAACAATTGACTTCCCATTGCAAATTATACCTGTGCCATAAACTTTCACCCTTATCACGACACTGATGTTAACCCTTTGAGGTTGAAATGCCAGTCTCTGTGTGGATTCCTTTTGGCCTGGTGTTCTATTTCAAGCTTCAGTTTGTAAAGGTGTGAATGAAACAAATACAATTATTTTCCTGCAAGTGTACGTGTAAACCAGTCCTCAGTCCAGTGTTTTAACCACAGCCCCATCCAGTTGCTCTTTATACACCACAAACAAACCATGCAAATTCATGGAGGAAGCCATCTGTTTAAAGCCAAGGCCGCTAGAGACACTTTCCAAACTACACCCCTTTCTGGGTCTAGTTCTCTTCATTAATCATCATGCTCTCCTTATGGAGATCTCTTCTCTTCCTCTCTGCTCTCTCAGGTGTGTTCCTGTTCCCTAGAGTCATATCAATAAACAGTTAGGTTATATATTGTACTATGCACTGGGGACATTACTGGTATCTTCTGTGTTCCCAGGTGTCCGGTGTGATGTGGAGCTGGTGGAGTCCGGCGGTGGATTCAGAAACTCAGGAGAGTCCCTAAAACTTTCTTGCAAAGCCTCCGGGTTCGCTTTCAGCAGCTATTGAATGGACTGGGTGCGTCATGCCCTGGGGAAAGGGCTGCAGTGGGCAGCCAGCATTAAGCAGGATGGGGGAGATAGCTACTATACAGGCTCGGTCAGAGGGCGAGTCACCATCTGCAGGGACTATCCCAACAACCTGCTGTATCTGCAAATGAGCGGCCTGAAGACACTGCCGGGTATTACTGTGCGAGAGACACACAGTGAGAAGAAATCCACGCACAGCCATGCAAAAACCCCTGGGGCAGCACAGAGAAAGGCTGTCACTCGCTCACCATTAAGAATGAGATTTTTCCAAGCTGCCGAAAGAAGTTATTGGGGGTTCTCAAACATCATTGCACCGCAACCCCCTTCTGACAACAAAAATTACACTTCCCAGGAGGGGGGACCAAAGCCTCAGTCAACCCGATCCCAGCTACCCCAGGCAGGGAGGCCAAAGATCTTCAACCCTATGCAGGAGGCCTGTAATCTGAACCCTGCGGCTCAGGGATGAAGCCGAAGCCTCAGCACCCCCGGCACAAGGTCGCGGGGCTCAGCCTATGGCTTCAGCCCTGGGATTTGGCCCCATGCCCCTGCAAGTCTAACGACAGCCCTGGCAACCCCATTAAAATGAGGTCGCAACCCACTTTGGGGTCCTGAACCACAGTTTGTGAACCGCTGATTTATATGCACAATTCGCAATTCCAGATCACATTGGTGGCTTTGAAATTCTTAACCTAAGTGGCCAGCTACAAGATAAGTTGGCATTCTTGGTAACACGACATTGCTTAGTTTTTCTGTACATTCATAGAATGAACACAGACATTCCTAGGCACTTAATACATTGAAGGGAACTCCTGGGATTCATACAAGTGAGGGCCAGGTCAGGAGGTCACAAGCATCTAGTGTTACCTCCTGTTTGTATATAACAAAGACATATAACATCTATCACCTGTTCACTGAATGTTCACATCAAACCTTCTCATTGCTACCATAAGGAGGAGGCATGTGAAGTCAAACTTCCAGATAACAGTAGCGAAAGGCACTTCAGAGAGAGAAATTTCTTATGAATAGGACGACGGATGGATTTTTTGCAGTACAGTGAAAAATCTCTGGAGGAAGTTATAAAACCAAATCAGCCTTTCAAGAAGCCTCCCTACCCCATGGTTTACAGGAGACAAAAATAACCAAGTTACATAAATCTAAAGGAAGAACAGGGGGAAATCGTTTCTGTGTTTACCAAAGGGAAAGACCCACATGGGGGCAGCAAAGAGTCATAATAGCTTAAAAAGAGCTTCTTCCCAAAGACTGAACCTGGGAATAATCACAAGGAATTATTGTCCGCAGCACCGAAGGCTGGGATTTTCAAAGTCAGGGTTTGCCCACCCACATCCCTTTCAAATCAATGGGAATTGAGCATCCAGCGCTCTTTGGAGGTTTTGGAAATCACAGCTCACATACATATTTCACCAGTGAAGAGGGCTGGTGTTGATACATTCATTGATAGTGGGTTATTTTGGTTTCCTATCCATTGGGTGTTACACTTTGGTAACCCACTATTAGGCACCTTAACACACGAGTTTACCAATTATCTGTCAGCTCACACTGAAGTCCTCACTGAGGTCAAAATGACTTTAGTGTTTTCCTGGATTGGGGCCCAAATTGTGTTAACATGCTCTAGACTCCTCCAGGACGGTGTCCCTCTAAACTCTCAGGTCATTTATTTGTAAAGGCCGGTGAAGCTGAGGTTTAGTCAAATGATTGAGCAACGACCACATGCAAATGAAGTAGGAAAACTGACTGATAAAGGCAAGCAGGCGACCCTCACCGAAGAGCCGCCGGCAGAGGAAGGGATACTGCTTTGCAGCCTGCCAGGTTGTTGTGGAGACTGAAAATGATCTGTCTGGGGTTCTTCTTCTTTTTAGCAGCTTTCCCAGGTAAGTGGATGAACCTACAGGTGTCTGGTTAGGGCGGCTGGGCAAGGCCAGGGAAGATGGTTTTAAAGCTAAGACATAGCAGTAGGATTCAGAGATTCTGGATTCAAAATCCGAGCTCTGAACAAATCACAGTGTGGAATTTTAAAGCCCCCTAGTTGATCTGGATACCAAATTTCCATTCATCTTGAATGGGAAGTAGGTGTCCAAATCCCTTAAACAGGGGGATGACTGTACTTCCCTACTTCACAGGAGGGTGGTGCGGATGAATTCATTATTACATACAAGCAGATCAGAAACGGTTTTGAGGAGGGCAACAGAAGGATTTGGAGAAACCTGAGAAGAGGAGGAAAACAATGGCATTAACTGAGTTTTTATTGTTGTTTGTTGACAGGTGTCAGCTCCGAGATCCAGCTGACCCAGTCCGGAGCAGAAATCAAGAAGCCTGGAGAGTCTGTGAGGGTGACATGTAAAACCTCCGGCTACACCTTTACCAGCTATTACATGAGCTGGGTACGGCAGGCTCCCGGGAAAGGACTGGAGTGGATAGGATATATTGATCCCAGTGATGGTGAAACTGGCTATGCCCAGGCTTTCCAGGGGCGATTCACCATCACCAGGGACACCTCCATGAGCACGGCCTATCTACAGCTGGGCAGCCTGAGAACCGATGACACAGCCACGTATTATTGTGCTAGGGACACAGTGACACAAACCACATCTGGACCAATTCAAAAACCCTCCAGTGAGAGAACCCGGGTCTCCTGAGAACACTGCAGCCCTCAGCCACCCCGGATAACGGTGACCCCTGTGAACAGACTCTGGGTAATTATCCCCTAGTGACTTAGGATGAGTGAAAGCTAATGGGATTTAGATCCTTAAGTGCCTAAATCACTTTTCAAGCTAGGACTCTGTTCCCGGGACACAGTCAACATTAGCCGGAGGAGAAGGGGACCAGAACAATCACAGCCCTTGGAGAAGCTGGGTGTGCCAGGAAGCGTGTGTCTGCCGCAGGATGGGAGCCGTTGCCGGGGCGTTGACCCCCTGCCTTCGCCCACAGCTCCCGGGAGGGAAGGGAGCCCCGGCTATTAGACCCTGTTAGCGAACCTCGCTGGGAGTGAGAGGAGACTAAGGACCCCCCCAAAACAGGCGCCTTTAACTCCGTCTGTGGGAGGAGAGCGAGCCCTGGGGAAAGGGAGCTACCCAAGGAGTGCTGAGGAGGGAGGGCATAAGGGGTGGGTGGGCGGCGAGGTCTATGGGCCCGTGGCGCCTGGGCACCAGGAATATTTCTGGCCCGAGGCCCGGCTCCAGCAATGTCTGAGGCCGGGTCTCTCCCTCGGCCCCGCTTCTGCCCCTGGGTGCTCCCCGGCGGGTGATTTAAAGTGGCCCCGGGGCCTCCGCCCACCACCGGCAGCGCAGCGGAGCTGAGCGGGGTCCCGCCTGCTCGCTCCACGTGGCTGCCGGCCCCGCCCTGCGGCCCCTGGTTGGGGTGGGTCGGGTCTCTGTCCTTGCTCTCTGCTCCCGCCCCAAGCACCCCTGCAGCCAATAGGAAACCCGGCTCGCCCTGCCGAGGAGCCCCAGAAAAGCGCTGCACCCCCCCCACCCCCTCCCAGAGCCTGCACCCCCACCCCTTTCCCACACACCCCCTCCCACCCCCAAACTCCCTCCCAGAGCCTGCACCCCCAGCCCAGAACCTTCACCCACACTCCCTCCCAGAGCCTGCACCCTTCCTGCACCCCGTTCCCTGCCCCCGTCCAGGGCTTGCCCCCCAGACCTCCTCCCCCCTCCCAAACTCCCTCCCAGAACCTGCACCCTTCCTGCACCCCAGTTCCCTGCCCCCGCCCAGGGTCTGCCCCCCAGACCTCCTCCCCCCACCCAAACTCCCTCCCAGAGCCTTAGGCAGGTGGGTGGTGGAGTTTGTGAGGGGCGGGGTTGGGGGGGGCAGGCTCTGGGCGTTCTGAGCACCACCAAAATGTCTACAAACCTGCCGCCCCCCTCCCCTGAGAAGAGGGGTGCTTAAAGAAGACCAGGTCCCTGTGTGCTGCCCCAGCGAAGAGAGGCAGCCCCGAGAAAGCTCGCACTGACTTTGGGCTCACAGGCCGGGGCTTCCCTTCTTCAGGAGAACACGGACACCTCAGAGAAAAAAGACTTTGATTTCACTGAGCCCTGAAAACTTATGGGGGAAGTGGGACTCAGAGCCACTGAAGGGAAATCCGAGTGAAATAAACACCCGGGCATTTTTAATAGATCTGCTCCATCTCCTTCTTTATGTTCCCCTCCACTTCTGTGGGGGGCAGGGCGTCTTGTTTTACCAGTGAGTACCTGAGAATGGTCCCTAACTCCCTTAACAAATAGTCCCTGAGTGCCTGAGTGTTTTCCCCATGAGGAGAGGAGACACAATCTAACCCAGTAAAAGGACATCGGAGGCGAGGAGACAGGAGCCGTCACTGAAATGTCACACTTCTCAGAGCAGCCAGTGGCCGGAATTGTCAATGGAGATGAAGGGAATTAGGTGCCAAAATCCCAATGAAACCAAAGGGGATTTCGGTGTGGGGTTTTCATAACATCCAGCTGCCTCTGCAGTACAAGTCCTGTTTTCCTCTGCCCCTCTGGAAATCACAGCCAGTGTCTGTCTGCTAATGACTCTTTGGGGCTGAGATTTGAACCCAAAATACTGTTTCGATCAAGGGGACCCAGCTACACTGATCTACTCAGCAGCTCTGAGAAATCCCGGTCTCTTTAAACATCAGTTATACAGCTGTGCGGACACGCTGTGGGGGTCTGTCTCACACACCCTAAGGGCGTCCAGGGCCCCATTATGCCGGGTGCCGCACTTCGCCCTAGGGACAGGCAGTCCCAGCGCTGAAGGGTTCACAATCCAAATACACCAGGCAGACAGCAGCAGAGGCTCAGAGAGTTGATGTTACACCTCAAGGTGAACCAACAGGTCCACTGGAAAGGCCGGGAGGAGAACCCAGGGCTGTTCTTTACATCCCTTGTTTACAGATCATGCCCGAGGCCTCCTTGGCCCACGGATATTGTACAAGTATTGGATTTTGGGAAGGGTTTCTGCAGTGTGTGTGTGTGTGTGATTGTAATAGTTGTATCAATACACTCCCCAGACTGGACACAGGTATAGCTGCAGAAATGTGCCTTATACTGGGATTTTGCATTCTCCTTCCCACCCAAGAACAGCCACACCAGCTGAAGGAACTTTATACTGATTCATAGACTCAGATTTCAAGGCCAGAAGGGAAGATCTTCATAACTTACTTTGCCCTCCTGTGTAACACTGGTATGTCTGTGTCCATATTAGGGGAGGAGTGTGTTGTACCTCCTGAATTATACCTTTATAGTTCCAATGGTACACCTTTTGTGTGTAGACAAGTGCTAAGATTCTCAAAGCTGTCTAGGGGATTTAGACTCCAAGGGATAAATATTCAAAGGCACAAATGGCACTTAGGCCCTAACTCAATTGAAAATCAATGTGATTTTGATGCCCAAGCATTTGTAGCTTTGAAATAGCCACCTCAAGTCCCCATCGATTTGGAAGGGAACTGGGTATCCAAATCCCTTGGACAGCTCAGGAAAGTTCAGCCTCTAGATCCGTTTTGTGTTTCCCTTTAAATGCTAATTCTTTTCCTTGAATCCCATTTTGAATATTTTACCTAGATAAACTGCAGCTCACAATAGAATCGGGGCCTTCTCCTGATGTGCTACTGCAAGAGATTTAATTAAAAATAGATTCGGGTGAGTTCTGAGAACCAGAAGAACGGCAGATGCCAGATCCAAGCACAGTTGATGCGTTCTGATTCCTGTTCAGCTCCTTGGAGCTTTTGAGGCGTCTTTGATGTTGAATATGCAAATAAAGTAATTATACTCCCTGTTTAAACTTTGCAATGGGAGAAAATCACCATCAAAAGGAGTCAGGTGGAGGGTGTTGTAGAAACAACCATTAAATATTTGCTACATTTTCTGTTCCTGCTGGCAGCCTTCCCGGGTAAGTGAATTTCAGAGAGATCTGGGGTGTGGAGGAGAAAGGAGAGCCAACAAGAAGGGTACTCAGACTCATGCATTCTTGTCTCGTAACTGCAGGTGTCTGGTCCCAAATCCAACAGGTCCAGCCTGGTGCTGAGATTAAAAAACCTGGAGAGTCAGAGAAGCTGTCCTGTAAACCATCTGGGTACAGTTTTACTAGCTACTTGCTCTCTTGGATTCAACAGGATTAACCCATATAATGGAGGAATTGGCTATGCCTACAAATATAAAGGGTGATTCACCCTCTCCAGAGACAACTCCATCAGTACAGCCTATGTAGAGATCAGTGGGCTCAGAAGTGAAGACACCACCATATACTACCATGAGAATAGCACAGCAAAAGGAAAGCCAGTCAGAGTCATGGAAAAACTATCTGCAGAGGAAACCACAATCTCCTGAGCACATGGGAGCCCCTGGGGCAGCAGGAAACAGGAGTCTGTATTCTATTTATACTACTCATTGCACCCTATAACTGGAAATGTATCTGCACACCCCAAAAGTGAAACACAAGCACTGCGGTGTCCTACAAAAAAGTGACTTAACAGGGACTGATTTATAGAAAGCACCAGGCATCCATTGTGACAGATTTATGTTATTAATTTGCCTGGAGCATTAGGTGATTAGGCTGAGGTCCCAGGATCGTTAGGGGAGGAGATGAAGGAGCACACCAAGTGACTAAGTTTTAAAGCTTTATTAATAAAATAAAGTAAAACAACAGCGGAGAGTGAGGGGTGCTTTTTACGTTACTTAGAGGAAGGAAGGAAGCGTTAGTGCCCCAAGCCCTAGCCCCCTTTTATACTTACACACACACTACCTGGGGCTGGCCAAGCCTGGGTGTAACGTAAGAAGAAGAGGGGGAAGGGTGGACGGGAGTTTTGTTCTGTGCACAGGCTGCCCAGAGTTTGCTGTTGATCTCTGAGCTGCCCTGGCTTTTGGGAGGATTTTTAAGACCTTGGTTTTTTGGGGGGCCTTCCGTTCAGGGACTTCTGTCCCCCATGCTTTTTGTACCAGTTCAACCCCGCTTTTCGCTGCTTTTCGCCACTTTTTTAAAACACACCTGCTTTAGGGACGTGAGACGGCTTTTTTTTCCTTACTGACCTTTGTCGTTTTACTTCTTTTTGCAGCCCCTGCAGTTTTGTTTAGCTGATTTTTTTTTTTTTACAGCTCTTTGGGGTTGGAATTCAGGCCCCCGTCTTTCTTGGCAGGCAGCCGAGAGTAGGTTGTGTGCTGTGGCCTTGGGCTGGAGTCAGCGTCTTATCTTTGGATCTAGCTGGAGCATCGAGTTAACCCATTTCTTTTTTTTTCTTTCTCCCTCTAAGGCCTCTCATAACTGCAAAGGAACCTGTTACTTTACCCTTACACCTTTAACCCTTCTCAAAATGCCTTGTGATGCCTGTGACAGCATTAGCAACGTACAATGCTGATTTGCCAGTCCAGGGGTACCCATGAGGGATGGGGCCATTGCGTTGTGGCATTCCCCCACCCCACCCCGAATTAACATTGTGTTGTGAGGAGTCACCACTTAGGTTTTTACCCTCCCTCTGACACAGTGGCGAGGGTGACTGTTGGTTTTTACATAAACAGGAATATATTACAAACACAATTGTTATGGTGGCAACAATTGCATCCAGCGGCTGGTAGTGGCTTTTGGCTTTATTAGTAACATAACACATTCCCCGGTTGGCATAGATGCCCCATCCAGATGGTTGTGACAACGGCAGCTTTTTCAGATGAAATGTGCATCGCAACACTACGAAGGAGGAGGCATTTGTCCGGAACACAATTCATTGTTCCCGGCTGTGCGTCAATGGAAGGAAAACACTGGGCGTAATTTATGAAAAATTAAACACATTATAATTAGAAACACTAACACTGCCTTGATAAACACAGGAGCCTTTAGTCCCTCCAGAGAGCATTTGCCCATCGAAACAGACAGGGGGTTATTCCTCCCCAAACGTCTTCGGCTCCTATCTTACTTAAACGTCACTGTCAGTAGATTTTTCTCCTCTCCAGTCAATTCTCAAAATATGAATTAGGCTCCTGTGACACAGTCGCTTGCCACAGCAGCAAAACGGTCCTGGGTGAACGCCCTGAGCACCAGGCTACGGGGTATTTGGGGAGGGGTCTTTCAATCTCTCCAGTTCATGCTGTTCCACCGTGACTTAATTAATACTTATTTGGTCTGAAAGAGAAAGGGATGTGCTGGGGGTGTCTGTACTCCAAATGTCACCATGCCCTTGACAGTGCAAGAGCGGGGCTCAAGTCCCTGCTCCCGGATCAGGCAGAGGGTCAGGAAATGATCCTGGCTGTACCATGTCCTCGGCAGGTGCTCTAACCACTGGCACAAGGGAGTTTGGGTGTGTTTTTGAATGTAAATACCTGGGACTAACTCCAGGACAGGGCTGTGAATCCCAGCTGGAGATAGGCACCTAACTCCCTTTAACAGGTGGTACTTGGACCCAACCCCTCCTCAGCATTTCCGAAGGGGTAGGTCAGGCAGCTCTCCACTCATTGTGCTGGCTTTTGCCAATCCCTGGATCAAGCACCTAACTCTCCTCTACAAATGGATCATTTCAGTGTAGCCGGTCACTGCTGGGAAGGGGGCTTCCCTCCCGATGCGATGGGAACCTTCCCTCTCCAGCGGGTGGCCCAGAACAATGGATCCCTGGCACACGACCCCTCTCCAGACACTGTCTCCCCTGACCGGACGTGGAAAGGGGCTCCAGAGCTGAGTCCCCCCAGTCCCCAGTATCCCCTCAGAATAGCCAGGCCCTCAGTTCCCATGCGAGGAAATACAGTCACTGCAGGGAGCTGTTCATTCCTCCCAGGGTCTGAAAGTGTCAGGAGGACCCCAGCGCCCTGTGCCCGGCGCTGCACAGACACACAGGACGGGACACTCTGACTCCTGCCACCGGAGCCCGAGGGCGAGTCAATCCGATCACTGGCAGCAGGAGCGTGTGTCTCTTATAAAGCGGGGCATGCAAATGAGGGAGACAGTTTCCTCTTTAAATCTCTGCCTCTCTCTGCCCAGGCTGTACCCGGAGACACAATCCGCAGCCCCCTAGCTCTGTGCAGTCACCAGCCAGTCCCCGGAGAGCTTTCCCCTCCAACACCAGGGAAAATGGAATTTTTGCTCCTTGTCATTGTCTCTGTAGCAGCTTTGGAAGGTATTTTCCTCCTCTGAAGACCTGGCACAGTTCGAAGAATATTGTGTTACCGCTGTTTTTATACCGATATTAATGGTCTGTCTTTATTGCCAGGTGTCCGGTCCCAGACGCTGGTGGAGTCCGGAGGGGGTGTGAAAAAGCCCGGAGACTCTCTCCGCCTCTCCTGCAAAGCCTCCGGGTTCACCTTCAGCAGCTATGAGATGAACTGGGTCCGCCAGGCTCCCGGGAAGGGACTGGAGTGGATCGCCTACATTTACAGCTCTAGCATATACTATAGTGACTCGGTAAAAGGGCGATTCACCATCTCCAGGGATGACTCCAAGAGTGAGCTGTATCTGCAAATGACCGGCCTGAAGCCCGAGGACACCGCCCGCTATTACTGTGCGAGAGACACAGTGACACCAAACCGGTTTGCGATCGTACAAAAACCCAGGCTGCGGAATCGCCCTTCTCCCGGCGGCCGCGCCGGGACAGCAGCGACACCCCCCGCTTCGGGCTCGGGCAGGAGACCCGGCACCCGGGGGAACGGAACACAAACCTCCCGCCAGTTTAACCCTTCCGTTCCTGGGCAATGTGTCTCCCCTTCCTGCCCAGAGCCCCGCTGAGTGCAGAGATCCCTCGCTTCATCTGTGAACTCCAATGCGGAGTGAGTCCTGTTCTGAGTCGCTCTCCCCCCGCAGACCCGGTATGTTGGCTCCCGCTGGGCCAGTCTCGGTGTCAGACTCACAGGCCACCGTCTCTCAGTGTAAAGGGGACAAGCGCGCTGGGGTTTGCATCAGACCCAACGGGTGGAGAGAATTGCTCCAGGGGCAAATCCTCCGCCAGTGTAAAGACACCGCAACTGCTTTCACTGGACTGGAGTTACTCCTGATTTACACCAGGGAGGCTCTGGACCTTTCAGCAAACTGGGATGTTTATCGCATTAATGCAGCGGAAGGTGATTAGCTCGTTATAACCGATGTGAGGCCCCCCAGGGGCAGTGCAAGGATAATTTTGCGCCCTGGGCGAAACTTCCACCTTGCGACCCTCCTCCCCGTCCCCCTCCACTGTGCCCCCGCCATCCTCCAGAAACTAGTAAACTTAGCATTATAAACAGCCTCTCAGAATTGGACTGGCTGGAGGAGGTGGACGTGGTTTGGTGTTTGAAGGCCTCTCGTGCTGGAGCGCCTTCTCCAAAAAACACCTGATCTACACAACTTCAGATGCTGCTGCAATAGAAGACAAGATGCTTCCAGATGCCATGGCATAGCCTAAAAGAGGCCCAGGGTAACGGCTCTTGTATTGTTTCTTTTTTACCTTTAAGGAGTTTCAGTTGTTTGCCATCGCCTCTGATGGTGTCCCATTCAAAGTCTTCCTGTTGTGCAAAGCTAAACAACTGAGCCTTGCATTGCATCACCAGCCAAGTTAGCGGGTGACAAATCCCCCTTGCCCAAAGGGCCATTATCCCCTGGAGACTAATTTCTACTCCAAGTCCGTAAAGCAGACTTTTAAGGTAAATACACAATATTACCCATGCACACATCTCACAGAGATTCTCACTATTGGCAACTTAGCAGCCTTGTGCAGATCCCTTCCACTTTCCTCTTTGTGGGTCAGTGCCCTGTGAGACACGTGTGGGGTGCAGTGAGTTTGTCAGGCCTGAGGTAACAGCTGTTTGTGAAGATCGGGGGCCCTTTGCCAAGGGGAGCTGGTGTCACAGTGGGCTTGGGGTGGCTGACAGTATGGGGCAGGGCACTGAGGCTGGTGGGGCAGGTAACACTCACTGGGCTGGGGGGCAGGCGGTGCCGGGATAGGGCAGGGGCAGGTACCTGTCAGTCTCCAGCACTCGGACCGCACCAGGGCCAGCAGCCTCTTCACCTCGGAGTCTCCTCTGCTTGCCCGGGGGCCGCTCCTCCTCTCAGGCTCCCCGGCCACGGCCGCCCAGGAGGACGCAGGCGGGGGGTGCCGCCGCAGACGAGACGCAAGGGGCTGGGCTTGGCTGGGGCCCCGCACCTGCCGGCTGAGAGAAGCAGGAACCAGGCACCACTCAGGAGGAGCCGGGTGGCCCGAGCCCAGGGCACCTATGCTCCCTGCCTGCCCCTGCTGCTGCGGAGGGTGCTGCTGCCCTGGGCTCGGGCCACCTGGCTCCCACCGAGCAGCACCCGGTTCCTGCTGCTCTCGGCCGGCAGATGTGGGGCCCCAGCCGAGCCTGGCCCCTTGCGTCTCCTCCGCGGGGGCGCTCCCGGCCTGTGTCCTCCAGGCGGCCGTGGTGGCAGCGGCCAGGGAGCCTGAGAGGATGAGTGGCCCCTGGGCAAGCGGAGGAGACTCTGAGGTGAAGAGGCTGCTGGCCCTGGCGTGGCCCGAGCACTGGAGACTGAGAGGTACCTGCCCCTAAGAAATAGTGTAAAAAAAAAATTGGGCACCACTTTTTGGCGCCCCCAAATCTTGGCAACCTAGGGAGCCGCCTAGTTCACCTAGTGGTTACACCGGCCCTGGAGGTCCCTCACCGTTGCGTCTCCACTCTTCGAACGCGGTTATTACCTTTATCCCCCCAACGCTGCCGGGAGGCCGGGGAACGATCACAGCCCCTGGTTCAGACGCGGGGACTGAGGCAGAGAGAGATGGAGGCCGGGTGTGGAAATGGGCCATTCAGGGTCCGAGCGGGGCTGGGGGGCAGAGATCACCCGGCACCGGAATAAACCCCGCTCCGCTGCGCCGGGGGATGTGGCCCCGCCGGGACTTTCCAAAGCGGCTCCTGGGTTGTTTTCACCAACTGCCCTGTGGAAATCCCAGCCCGGACCCTCCGCTGGTGTCAGTGGGTGGAGCTGAGACATCCCAACCCCCAATAAAGTGCCCCCATGTCACAGAGTCACCATGGAGATAAAAGGCCCCGCCCCTCAGCCCCCGATGACATCACTCAGCCCAGCGCTGGCCCGCAGGGCATTGGGGACAGTCACGTGGCTAAGGGCTGTGGACAGGAACATGGTGGGATTTCATGGGGTCGCTCAGGGGGAGGCGGCTGCTGAGGGAGAAGCAGAGGCCCGTGGGTGGGGGATCAGGGGGCACTACAGTCACAGAAAGCAGCTCCCACTGAATAAGATTTAGCCCCAGACTCCCCAAAGTCTTGTGTGACATTCCCATCCCACATTAGCTGTCAGCCAATTGTCACTGTCAGGTCTCCCATGGCTACAAAACGCTGAATCTGCTTCCCTTTGTCCTCAGAGAGTTTCTCAGATTCTGGTCCTGCTGCCAAATGCTCTTGTCCCCCACAGTCTAACCCAAAGGCAATGAAGAATAAGGGAAGCTTTTCTCTGACCCAAGAACACACTGTGGCTGGCCAGGGAAGGATGTCTTGGGATTTGAGATCATTTTACTTCTCCCTTAGGTAAAAGCGCAAACATGATCCCCCAGCCCAGCCGCCTCACAACACAGGATAAGGGGCCCGCTGAGTCCTCTTCTTCAAGACTGAGGGTAAAGCAAAAGGCAGGAGCTTGTGTCTTATAAGGAAAGGGAAATTCAGATAGGTCAAGAAATTTCCTGTTTAAATCTGTCCCTCTCTCTGCCCAGACAGTACCAGGAGACACAGTCCACAGCCCCCTGGGTCTGTGCAGTGACCGGCCAATCCCCTGAGAAATTTCCCCTTCAGCAGCGGGGAAAATGAGACTTTGGCTCCATTTGGTTTTCAGTCTAGCAGTTTGGAAGGTATTTACTGCTCTTAAATGTATTGCAGAGAAAGGGGAAATATTGTATTATTCTTCTCAGTACCATTTCTAAACATGTCCTTATTCCTAGGTGCCCGGTCCCACGTCCAGCTGGTGGAGTCCAGAGGGGATGTGAAAAAGCCTGAAGACCCTCTCCACCTCTTCTGCAAAGCCTCCGGGGTCACCTTCAGTGATTACGACATGAATTGGGTCTGTCAGGTTCCTGGAAAGGGCCTGGAGTGGGTTGCCCACTTTCAAGTCACCTCTACGCACAACACTGATTCCGTCAGAGGTTGATTCACCATCTCCAGAGACAATCCCAACAACATGGTTTATTTGCAAATGAGCAACTTGAAGACTGAGGACACCACCCTGTATTACTGTGCAAAGTGCACAGTGAACCAAAACCTGCAAATGATAATACAGAAACACCAGCTGTGGATTCCCCCTTATCCCATCAGCTGCAAAGGGCTACAGATCATAACCAATACCCCACTGGGCACAGGAATAGGAAGGGTGACCAGGCCCTGAGTAAAGTCAGGTTTTGTCTATATAGTTCCCAGACAATATTCCATCTTGTTGCCCATCGCTCCATAGTGGGTGTGATCTCTGATCAAATATCAGACAACGTATTAAACTAAAGAGAGACCTTCCCAGCCTTTGCTAGATTTTTCTGGCCACGCACCTGAACCCAGCGCTCCATACACCTACCCAGGCCCCACACACTCCCTGCTTCCTGGCTTAAACCCCTTCAGGTCAATCCAGTATATGCAAAGATGACAGCTCCCACTTCTTGATTAAATACTGACAGTAGCAGCTCAGACAAAAGACCTGACTCATTGGAGACTCCCTTCCTGCCCCACCACCATGCTCTTTGCATTATGAAACTTCATTTGACTGACTGGACTCTCACATCGAGTTTTTGAACATACAGTTGAACTACACTTTAGAGGACAGAGTCATCCCTGCTCTAACTCAAGGGACTGGCCCGGGAAGTGATTTGACACAAATGAAACCCACCTAACACCAAAGGAATGTAAGAGCAAAATGGGTGCAAATCATTCCTCCCTCCTCTTTGCACAGCTGAGAATGGCCTCATAAGGTTCACATCAAGGCAGAGTCAGGCCCCAACCTTTTTAATTTAATTATTCACTATTCATATCACTTTTCACCTATTGCTTTCCTCTCCATGGCGTCTTTTCTGAGATTGTCCTGACCCAATCGAATCCAGCAGTGAAAAAGTTGGACATGTGCTGTAGATGGATGTAAGATGAACCTTTACATCATGCCTTGGATCCAAAAGGCTTCCATGAAGACGTGGGAGTGGACACTTTACTCTCATACTTCCTATACCAACAGCTACTGGCCTATAACCCCGGAGGAGGGGCTCACAACCTCCAAAGACAGTTTCATCTCCATTTATACATCAGCAGTCTAAAGGACAAGCACACAGAACTGTTAGCTCGCTCTCTCTCTCTCTCTCTCTCTCTCTCTCTCTCACACACACACACAAACCCATACAATATTCTTCCTGAAAGGCAGCAACTTCATAGTACTTTATTATTGTTCAGAATCCAGACCCCCTAACACACCAGACTCAAAAAAAAGAGAGAGAAAGCAGGATGCTCCCAAAGGGAGAGAGGCACAACCCATCCCCATCCTGATCTACCATGGCTCTTTGCAAAGTGACTGTTAAAAATCCAGATCACAAGCTTCCCTACGGAGTCCAACAGCCTGCATGCAGGAGAAGGAAACTCCTTTCAGACACAAAGTGATGGCTTCAAACGTTACATCAGTTTTCAATAAACCGCAATGGACTATTGACACTTCTGCCTCCAAGGCTGCTAAACATTATGTGATTCTATTTATTGTGCCCCATCTCCATTAACATTAACATGTAACTCCTGTCGTCGTCGTCGTCCCCCGTCCCTCGTCCCCCCCCCCCCCCGCATTAAGGCTACAGTTTAGGGTACAAACTTTAGGGTTGCCGCAAGACTTCAGGCCTCCGGGTAGGATTAAAATTTAGCGTTAAGATTAGCTCTAGGTTTCAGGTTAGAGTTCAGGTTTATGGTTACAAATAGGGTTAGGACGTAGAGACAGAGTATAAATTTGAGGTTCAGGTTACAGTTAAAGGTTAATGTGACACGTCATGATTAATATTAGGGCCAATTTTAGCATTATGGTCAGTTTATATATTTAAGGTTAGGGTAAATGTTAAAGATTAAGGTTATTTGTTACCCTTATAAATAGGGATAGAGTCAGTGGGTAGCACAGTTAAATCATCTTCATGCTCTCCTGGTGCCCTGGTCATGATATCAACCTGGTTAAACAGAGTTGCCAAACCCCCAGCAACACACGAGCAGCAGGCAAAATGGAAGCACCAGAATCGCCTGGTCCCTTGTTATGACACTATCTAATCTATCTATCTATCTATCTATCTATCCCCATCCACCCCCTCTATCTATCTATCTGTCTGTCCATCCTTATTTCTCCAGTTACGGGTCTTCCTCCTTGTCTTGGATCCCCAGCCCCAGACAGTGTGACCGCTAGGGGAAGGAGTTGCTGTTTCTTATAAGGAAGTGGATATGCAAATAAAGGTGTCAGTTTCCTGTTTAAATCTGAGCCTCTCTCTGGCCAGGCTACACCCAGATTCACAGTCCGCTGCCCCCTATGTCTGTCCAGTTACCAGCCAATTCGATGAGAACTTTCCCCTCCAGCACCAGGGAAAATGAGGCTTTGGCTCCACTTTGTTCTCATTGTAGAAGCTTTGGAAGGTAATTTCTCCCCCTAAATGCATTGCAGCGGCAGAGGGAGATTGCATTATTGCTATGGGTACTCATATAATTTATAACATGGTTTATTCCCAGGTGTCCGCTCGCAGATCCAGCTGGTGGAGTCCGGAGGGAATGTGAAGAAGCCCGGAGACTCTCTCCGCCTCTCCTGCAAAACCTCCGGGTTCCCCTTCAGCAGGTACGGGATGAGCTGGCTCCGCCAGGCTCCCAGGAAGGGATTAGAATGGGTCGCTCATATCAGCAGCGGTGGGAGTCCTGTATACTACCTCGATTCAGTGAAAGGGCGATTCATTATCTCCAGGGATAACTCCAAGAGTGAGCTGTATCTGCAAATGACCGGCCTGAAGCCCGAGGACACCGCCCGGTATCGCTGTGCGAGAGACACAGTGAGGGAAGCCGGTCTGAGCTCAGACAAAAGCCTTCCCCTGCAGTAATGAGAGAAAAGGAGTACTTGTGGCACCTTAGAGACTAACCAATTTATTTGAGCATGAGCTTTCGTGAGCTACAGCTCACTTCATCGGATGCATACCGTGGAAACTGCAGCAGACTTTATATATACACAGAGAATATGAAACATATATAAAGTCTGCTGCAGTTTCATATTCTCTGTGTATATATAAAGTCTACTGCAGTTTCCACGGTATGCATCCGATGAAGTGAGCTGTAGCTCACGAAAGCTCATGCTCAAATAAATTGGTTAGTCTCTAAGGTGCCACAAGTACTCCTTTTCTTTTTGCGAATACAGACTAACAGGCTGTTACTCTGAAACCAGTAATGAGAGAAGTAGTCTGCTGTTGGGAGCGCCCAAGGTCTATAAGTGAAAATGAGATCAGTTCTGGGAAAGGGGCTAGCAACAACAAACCCTTTTTATTCTTATTATTGTTCCTCCTCCTTAATGTTACCGAAGGTGAAGGAGTTGACGCCTTTCCACAAAGACAGAACGTTATCTTTTGGGACCCTTCCTCTTTCTTTCCTCTGCTGGGGGCAAATTCTGAACACACCGCCAGTCTCCTGGATAGTCACAGATGCATAGACTTCCAAGCCGGAAAGGAGCAGTATGATAAACTAGTTTGTCCTCCGGCATAACACAGACCATAGAGCCTCAACCTGGTTCATTCGGGGTCAGTCTAGCGCCCTCTTAGTATCAGCTCGGTCAGTGACACATTCTAGCAGAAAGACCCTGAACTCTCAGATTTGGGCACTAGTCTACACTCTCACAAATCTTGGGAGACAGGCCAGTCCTTACCTACAGACAGCCCCGCAACCTGAAGCAAATACGCACCAACGACCACATACCACACAACAGAACCACTAACCCAGGAACTTATCTGTTTGTTTGTTTGATTTTTCCCCTTTGCTTAGTTGAATACTTTTCCCACCAAAGCTGGCTTTTCTGGCACAAGAAACATTTTCCTAGGAGAAAACAAATCCTGGGTTAAATGAATAAATAAATAAATCTAAAACTATTCATTTTCTGGTTTAAATAACAATACAAGAAGGGGGTCAGTGAGAGAAATAGAGGAAAGGCTGCAGAGGCCCCTTCTCCCGTCCGCCACCAGGGGCAGCAATGAGCAAAGAGCCCAGCCCAGCCTGGGGGACAAGACGGAAAAAGGGCACCGGAGGTTGGGACACATCATTTTCCAACTCTGCACCTACAGAAACTGCTGCTTTGGACATGGGACCCGCCGGTGCCCTTTGACTCCGTCTCGCCTGTAAAGTCTCCGGGTTCCACTTCAGCGCTGGGTCCGTGTGGAGCGGGTCTCCAGGGCAGAGTACACGGGAAAGAGTTCACACGACACCGATTCAGCGAAACAAGGGCCATTCATTGCCTCCCGAGACAATCCCAACAACCGGCTGTATTTACAAACGAGCAGCCGGAGCCCGAGGACACAGGCCGGAGTCACTGTGTGAGAGACTAGACCAGAGTCACAAAGGCCATCACCAAAACCAACGGTGGGTTCACACCGAATCTGGGTTTTAAAATGGGCAAATCTAAGAAAAGACAGGAATTAACCGCAATAGTCAACGTTATGCCAAAGGCACCGATTTGTGCTCAGTTTTATTTTACAGAATGGAGAAGCTGAAATATTTAGAATTTGATTGAACGTCCCGAGGACTGTATAAAATCGTTTCATGTTTTATATTCCTTTGCTTCTTGCAGGGATCATTGCTCTGGAGTTACCAATGCAGGAAATATAAGCAGTAATGAAGCACATGAAGTTCAGTGACAAATGTCCCTTAGGAATGTTATCATTGTTGGAGACATCCATCTATCTATCTATCTATCCAATGTGTGTGAATGGGTTTGGGGAGATGAAAGGGAACATGAGTGGTAATGGGAATGGAAATCTGTGTTTCAGCGTGAATGCTTATACTTGTCTGAATGGAAGTGGGAATGGAAATACTTTTGTTCTTTTTGTTGCTATCCCTCAATATTACATCACGGGGATGCTGTGGAAACATGTAGCGTTCCTATCACACAAGTTCTTTAAACACAACCAGGAGAAAACTTCTGTCTGCACTTTATTGCTAATTAATAATTAAGGAAGTAAATGATCTTGAGGATGATGCTCAGCGGTGATAGATTTGGTGCTGGTTGTGGTCCCAGTGCCCAGGGTCTCCAGAAGCCGGGAATGGGCAACAGGGGGTGGATCACTCGGTGATTCCCTGTTCTGTTCGTTCCCTCTGGGGCACCTGGCGTTGGCCACTGCCGGGAGACAAGATACTGGACTAGAAGGACCTTTGGTCTGACCCAGTCTGTCCGTTTTATGTTCTTAACTATAGTCTAGGATCCCATAGTCCTAGGCACGGTAAAAACACAGACCATAAAACTTCTCTCAGTCCCACCGAGTTTGCAATCCGAGTGTAAATGGGAAGTGGAGTGTGACTGGGAACAGGAATATAAAGAGGAATATAAATATCAGCCGTGGATCATAATCTTCCTTCACTGGTGCCTGAATCCTCCCTCGACTCTCCCCTCAAGAAAATTTCTCAGACACGCCACTCTCCGCCCTCTAAGGTCAGGGAGGCTCCTCTGCAAAACCTTAACTCTGTGCTCAGACTCCCACACACCCCCGCCAGCTTCTCCCACCTGCACCCACAGGCGGGTCCCCAGACCTGGTCCAAACCACGAGCCAGGCTTGCTAAGGTTACTTGTGTCATGGATCATGTCAATGTATCAGGTCACTACTGGGAAGGGAAAGGGGCTTCTCTCCCAAATCGCTCCGAGCGTCATGGGAAATCTTCCCTCTCCAGCGGGGGGCCCAGAAGAATGGATCCCTGGGACACGACCCCCCGCCACCAGACACTGACCCCACTGACAGGACATTGCATATCCCTTGTGCGCGTGGAACGGGACTTCAAAGCTGCTAATCCTCACCGCCCCCCTCCCCCCCCCCCAATCCACAATATCACATTACAATAGTCAGGCCCTTAGTTCCTATGTGAGGAAATACAGTCACTGCAGGTAGCTGTTCATTCCTCCCAGGTGTGCAAAAGTATGAGGGGGACCCCAGCACCCTGTGCCCGGCGCTGCACAGACACACAGGACGGGACACTCTGACTCCTGCTCCCCGAGCCCTGGGGCGAGTCAATCTGATCACTGGCAGCAGGAGTGTGTGTCTATTATAAAGCAGGGCATGCAAATGAGGGAGACAGTTTCCTCTTTAAATCTCTGCCTCTCTCTGCCCAGGCTGCAGCCGGAGACACAATCCGCAGCCCCTGGGTCTGTGCAGTCACCAGCCAGTCCCCTGAGAACTTTCCCCTCCAGCACCCGGCAAAATGGGATTTTTGCTCCTCGTCATTGTCGCTGTAGCAGCTTTGGAAGGTATTTTCCTCCTCTGAAGAACTAACTGGCCGAGTTAGAAGAATATTGTGTTCTCGCTGTTTTTATACCGATATTAATGGCCTGTCTTTATTCCCAGGTGTCCGGTCCCAGACGCTGGTGGAGTCCGGAGGGGGTGTGAAAAAGCCCGGAGACTCTCTCCGCCTCTCCTGCAAAGCCTCCGGGTTCACCTTCAGCAGCTACGGGATGAGCTGGGTCCGCCAGGCTCCCGGGAAGGGACTGGAGTGGGTCGCTTATATCAGCAGCAGTGGGGGTAGTATAGACTACCTCGATGCAGTGAAAGGGCGATTCACCATCTCCAGGGATAACGGCAAGAGTGAGCTGTATCTGCAAATGACCGGCCTGAAGCCCGAGGACACCGCCCGCTATTACTGTGCGAGTTACACAGTGACACCAAACCGGTTTGTGATCGCACAAAAACCCAGGCTGCGGAATCGCCCTTCTCCCGGCGGCCGCGCGGGGGCAGCAGCGACACCCCCCGCTTCGGGCTCGGGCAGGAGACCCGGCCCCCGGGGGAACGGAACACAAACCTCCCGCCAGTTTAACCCTTCCGTTCCCGGATTCTGAATGGCCCATTTCCCTACCCCAGAGATGGAGGGCGGGGTGTGGAAATGGGCCATTCAGAGTCCGGGCGGAGCTGGGGGGCAGAGATCACCCAGCGCCGGAATAAACCCCGCTCCGCTGAGCCCGGGGATGGGGCACCGCCGGGACTTTCCAAAGAGACTCGAGCATTTTTTCCATCCAGTTGACAGCTGGAAATCACAGCCCTGGTGTAAACTGTGCAGGTCAGGATCCTGCCCACAATAAAGTGCCCCCATGTCACAGAGTCACCATGGAGATAAACGGCCCCGCCCCTGAGCCCCGATGGCATCACTCAGCCCAGCGCTGGCCGGCAGCGCATTGGGGACAGTCACGTGGCTAAGGGCTGTGGACAGGGACACGTTGGGATTTCATGGGGTCATTCAGGGGGAGGCGGCTGCTGAGGGAGAAGCAGAGGCCCATGAGTGGGGGATCAGGGGGGCACTAAGGTCACAGAACGCAGCTCCCACTGAATGAGATTTGGCCCAGGACTCCCCAAAGTCTTGTGTGACATTCCCATCCCACATTAGCTTCAGCCAATTGTCACTGTCAGGTCTCCCATGGCTACAAAACGCTGAATCTGCTTTCCTTTGTCCTCAGAGAGTTTCTCAGATTCTGGTCCTGCTGCCAAATACTCTTGTCCCCCACAGTCTAACCCAAAGGCAAAGAGGAATAAGGGAAGCTTTTTCCTGACCCAAGAACACACTGTGTCTGGTCAGGGAAGGATGTGTTGGGATTTGAGATCATTTTACTTCTTCCTTAGGTAAGAAGGATCCCCGAGCCCAGGTGCCTCACAACACAGGATAAGGGGCCCGTTGAGTCCTCTTCTTGTTTCCGAGTAGTAGCCGTGTTAGTCTGAATCCACAAAAAGAACAGGAGTACTTGTGGCACCTTAGAGACTAACACATTTATTTGAGCATAAGCTTTCGTGAGCTACAGCTCACTTCATTTCTTAATACCATTTCTAAACATGTCCTTATTCCCAGGTACCCGGTCCCACGTCCAGCTGCTGGAGTCCAGAGGGGATGTGAAAAAGCCTGGAGACTCTTTCTGCCTCTCCCTGCAAAGCCTCTGGATTCACCTTCCGTGATTACAAATGAATTTGTTCCGGCAGGCTCCTGGGAAGGGCCTGGAGTGGGTTGCCCAAATTCTAGTCACCTCTACATATGACCCTGATTCCATCAAAGGGCGATTCACCATCTCCAGGGAGAATCCCAACAACATGGTTTATTTGCAAATGAGCAACTTGAAGACCGAGGACGCCACCCGGTATTGCTGTGCAAGGTGCACAGTGAACCAAAACCTACAAATGATCATACAGAAACACCAGGTACGGATTTCCCGTTATCCCATGGGCTGCAGAGGGCTGCAGATCATAAACAATACCCCACAGGGCACAGGAATAGGAGGGGTCACCAGGATAGGAGTTAAGTCTGGTTTTATGTATATAATTCCCAGACAATATTCCATCTTGTTGCCCATCGCTCCATAGTGGGTGTGATCTCTGATCAAGTATCAATGTATTAAAGAGAGACCCTCCCAGCCTTTTCTAGATTCTCTGGCTACCCACCCGAACCCAGCATACACCTACCCAGGCCCCACACACTCCCTGCTTCCTGGCTTAAACCCCTTCAGGTCAATCCAGTATATGCAAAGATGACAGCCCCCTCTTCCTGGTTAAATACTGATGGTAGCACCTCAGACAAAAGATCTGATTCATTGGAGACTCCCTTTCTGCCACACCACGATGCTCTTTGCATTATGAAACTTCATTTGCCTGACTGGACTCCCATAAGGAGTTTTTGAACATACAGTTGAACTACACTTTAGAGGACAGAGTCATCCCTGCTCTAACTCAAGGGACTGGCCCGGGAAGTTGATTGGACACAAATGAAACCCACCTACAACCCCTCTAACACCTAAGGAATGTAAGAGCAAAGTGGGTGCAAATCATTCCTCCCTCCTCTTTGCACAGCTGGGAATGGCCTCATAAGGTTCACATCAAGGCAGAGTCGGGCCCCAGACCTTTTTAATGTAATTATTCACTATTCATATCACTTTTCACCCATTGCTTTCCTCTCAATGGCATCTTTTGTTAGATTGTCCTGACCCAATCGGATCCAGCAGTGAAAAAGTCAGACATGCGCTGTAGATGGATGTAAGATGAACCTTTACATCATGCCTTGGGTCCAAAAGGCTTCCACGAAGACGTGGGAGTGGACACTTTACTCTCATACTTCCTATACCAACAGCTACTGGCCTATAACCCAGGGTGGGGGAGGGGGGACTCACAACTTCCAAAGAGAGCTCCATCTCTATTTACACATCAGCAGCCTAAAGAAAATGCACACAGAACAGTTAGCACGCACACACTATTCTTCCTGAAAGGCAGCAACTTTATAGTACTTTATTATTGTTCAGAATCCAGACTCCCTAACACACCAGAACCAAAGACAGAGAGAGCGAGAAGGGAGCGAGGCACAACTCATCCCCATCCTGATCTACCATGGCTCTTTGCAAAGTGACTGTTAAAAATCCAGATCACTAGCTTCCCTATGGAGCCCAACAGCCTGCATGCAGGAGAAGGAAACTCCTTTCAAACGTAAAGTGATGGCTTCAAATGTTAAAGCAGTTTTCAATAAACCACAATGGACTATTGACACTTCTGCCTCCAAGACTTCTAAACATTATGTGATTCTATTTATTCTGCCCCACCTCCGTTAACATTAACATGTAACTCCTATCCCCCATGCATTAAGGTATAGACTTTAGGGTTAGGGCAAGACTTCAAGCCTCCAGGTAGAATTAAAATTTAGCGTTAAGATTAGCTCTAGGTTTCAGGTTAGAGTTCAGGTTTATGGTTACAAATAGGGTTAGGACGTAGAGACAGAGTATAAATTTGAGGTTCGGGCTACAGTTAAAGGTGAATGTGACGCATCATGTTTAATATTAGGGCAAATTTTAGGATTATGGTTATTTTATGCATTTAAGGTTAGGGTTAGGGTAAATGTTAAAGATTAGGGTTATTTGTTACCCTTAGATATAGGGATAGAGTACAAATTTAGGTTTGTGTTCAGTTAAGTGTTAAATTTTGGGTATGGTTTTATCTTTATCCTTAGGTTTTAGGACAGGTGTTAGTGTTAGATTCCAGGTAGTGATGGAAGGTGAGGCCTAATATTAAAAGTCAGGGTTAGAATTTACATTTAGGGAAGAAATCAGAATTTAGGGATAGAATGAAGGTATCCCTTTAGTTTTCAGGTTCAAATCAATATAAAGGTTAAGGTTCAGGTTTCTCCTTAGGGTCAGGGTTAAATGTGGGAGTTATGGAGACGACAAAGAAGATGCGAACTGGACTCCTTACAGTCACATAGGAAGCTCTAATCCAGTCGAGTGAGCACTCCGACTGGGAGAGGGGGGTACCCCAGAGATAAACTGCCGGCCCTTCTCTCAGCCACACACAAAGAAACCGAGTTCGCTCTAGGAACTAATTGGAGTCTCTTATAAGAAGGGAGATATGCAAATAGGGGGGAGAGTTTCCTGTTTAAATGTGTCTCTCTCACTTCCACGGCTGTGAGACTGACAATCTGCAGCCTCCTGTCTCTGGGCAGTCACCAGACAACCCCCCTGAAAACTCTCCTCTCCAAACACAGGGACAATGAGGCTTTGGTTGTCTCTCGTTCTCATTGCAGCAGCGTGTGAAGGTATTTTCTCCCTTTCCATATCTTGCAGAGTCAGGAGATTGTTATTCTGTTGCCCTAGATACTAATTTTTCCCATAATTCTTCTTTCTTTTCAGGTGTCCGGTCTTCGGTCCAGCTGGTGGAGTCCGGAGGGGGTGTGAAAAAGCCGGGAGACTCTCTCCGCCTCTCCTGCAAAGCCTCCGGCTTCACCTTCAGCAGCGACGGGATGAGCTGGGTCCGCCAGGCTCCCGGGAAGGGGCTGGAGTGGGTCGCCGGCATTTACAGCTCTAGCATAGACTACAGTGACTCGGTAAAAGGGCGATTCACCGTCTCCAGAGATGACCCCAACAGCCTGCTGTACCTGCAGATGACCGGCCTGAAATCCGAGGGCACCGCCCGGTATCACAGTGAGAGGAAACCTCCCGTTGCGGTCAGCAGAGAAACTCCCGCTGGCTTGACGCCGACGGTCTAGGGGCTGGGGGTTCTCACAAGCGATTCCGTCTGTTCGGTTTGAAATGGGTCGGATTTACCCTGCTGCTTTAAGCAACTCGAGTGCCACAGAAAACAGGGATCCAGGGACCGGCCTTTCCTCACTGGGACTGGGGGGGGGGCGGGGGGCTTACACTCTGTCCCATCAACTACCCCGCCTGGCTAGAGTCTCGGTCCCAGCCCCCAGGACTCTCTGCCGGGCAAGCACTGAGCTTCAGAATTACCTCAGGGCCGAATGCCCAGGCTCCTACCCCTGCGATGGGAATCTGAGTAGGGATGGGAATAGGAATCTCAGTGTGAACAGGAATGGAACGGTGAGTGCGAAAGAGAACAGGAAAGGGTGTATGTCTGGACACCGGAGAGGTGCGGAAGAGGGAAAAGGAAAAAGTAAAAACATGCAAACAGGCAGATGAGTGTTAATGAGAACATCAGCATGCGTGAGAATGAGCACGGGGATATTAAAGAGAACATGCGTCAGACTGGAGAGGGGAATGGAAAGATGAGTGTCGGGGGTGGTTATTGGGGTATGAATGTGAGAATGGAATTTATTATTTATTATTATGACTATTTTTATTATTAGTGTTGGAGTTGGGGGTGGCTGTGGGCCAAGCGCCTAAGGCCTCCAATCACAGACCACAACCCCACAGTGCTAGGCACTGTCCCAAGACAGAACACAAGGCCTGTCTCCACCGCAGTGAGTTTACAGCCTAGGTCTCAATGGGAAGTGCAGTAGGAGTAGGAATGGGAACAGGAATGGGAATGTGAGCAACAGTATGAATCTCCATGATTAATAATCGTCTCCCTTCAGCGCTGCCTGCATCCTCACCGAAAGACTTCCAGACACACGCCGCTCGCCGCCCCAGGAAATTTAACTCTCCAGCAGGTGTCCCAGCCCAGTGCAACCCTGTGACCCGACCCGACCCCTCCCCTTCACTGACCCCACTGACCCGACCTTCGCAGAGGCAGGGGCTCCGGAGACCCCTTCCCCACGCCCGGATAATCTGACGACAATCAGGCCCCACGTTAATAACCAGAGAATTGGGTTCACATCTCCTCTGGCAGCTGCTTCTTTCCCCCTTTATACACCACCCCACCGCACTGGGGCTGCATAGACAAACAGGAAGGGGCGATCTGACTCGTGTCTGAACCCTGGGGCAAGAAATTCACAGCCTTCAGGGAAGGAGTTTGCGTTCCTTATAAGGAGCGGGGTATGCAAATAGGGGTGAGAGTTTCCTGTTTAAATCTGTCCCTCTCTCTGCCAAGGCTGCACCCGGAGAGACAACCCTCAGGCCCCTGTGTTTGTGCAGTGATCAGCCAATCCCCTGAGGACTTTCCCCTCCAACACTAGGCAAAATGAACCTTTGTGTGGTAATTGAGACACAGCCAGGAAGGAGTACTCTTACAGGTCCGCTCTGCGGCTCCACCAATGTGATATATGCCATCATGTGCCAGCAATGCCCCACTGCCATTTACATTGGTCAGACTGGACAGTCTCTGCATAAAAGAATAAATGGACACAAATCAGATGTCAAGAATTATAACATTCATAAACCAGTCGGAGAACACTTCAATCTCTCTGGTCACGCAATCACAGACATGAAGGTCGCTATCTTAAAACAAAAAAACTTCAAATCCAGACTCCAGCGAGAAACTGCTGAATTGGAATTCATTTGCAAATTGGATACTATTAATTTAGGCTTAAATAGAGACTGGGAGTGGCTAAGTCATTATGCAAGGTAGCCTATTTCCCCTTGTTTTTTCCTACCCCCCCCCCCCCCATGTTCTGGTTTAACTTGGATTTAAACTTGGAGAGTGGTCAGTTTGCATGAGCTATTACCAGCAGGAGAGTTAGTTTGTGTGTGTATGGGGGTGGGGGGTGTGTGAGAAAACCTGGATTTGTGCTGGAAATGGCCCACCTTGATTATCATGCACATTGTAGGGAGAGTGGTCACTTTGGATGAGCTATTACCAGCAGGATAGTGAGTTTGTGTTGTGGTTTTTGGGAGGGGGGTGAGGGGGTGAGAGAACCTGGATTTGTGCAGGAAATGGCCCAACTTGATTATCATGCACATTGTGTAGAGAGTGGTTGGTCACTTTGGATGGGCTATCACCAGCAGGAGAGTGAATTTGTGTGGGGGGGCGGAGGGTGAGAAAACCTGGATTTGTGCTGGAAATGGCCCAACTTGATGATCACTTTAGATAAGCTATTACCAGCAGGACAGTGGGGTGGGAAGAGGTATTGTTTCATATTCTCTGTGTGTATATAAAGTCTGCTGCAGTTTCCACGGTATGCATCCGATGAAGTGAGCTGTAGCTCAGGAAAGCTCATGCTCAAATAAATTGGTTAGTCTCTAAGGTGCCACAAGTACTCCTTTTCTTTTTGCGAATACAGACTAACAGGGCTGTTACTCTGAAACCTGTAATTTATTTGAGACTCCCTCCCTTTTAACATTCATGATAAAGCACCTTAAAAACTACAGAGAGTGGGTGTCTCTCTGTGCTATTTCTAAGAACAGTTGTTGTTACAAGGTATCACTTGCACAGCATGGCTTTGAGCGCAGAGTCAATTAACGGCTTCCGGAGGTGATTGTTACAAAGTGTCAATATGGGTTACAAAGTATCATTTAGGGAGCAGAGTCAATTAACGGTTCACAAGCTTTACACAGACACCTTCAGCCCCTTGCCAGTTAACAAGAGACCCAAGAGATGTTATTATGGTTTTAGGAGATGGCTTTTTCTGCCCTGGTCCCTCTCTGTCCGAGAGAACCAGACAAAGAGCACAAACAAAACCTCCCCCCACAGATTTGAAAGGATCTTCTTTCCTTTTTGGTCCTTTTGGTCAGGTGTCAACCAGGTTATTTGAGCTTCTTAACCCCTTACAGGTAAAGGAGGGATTTTAGGCTACCCTTAGCTGTAGGTTTATGACAAAGACAATGGGACTATTTGCATGTCTATGTACCACTTTTGTGGTAAGAGTTTCAGGAGTCGGTTCTGTTCCTATAAAGGAAGTTGAATCTCCCATTTAAATGCAATGTTTGGGTACAATACCATAATGCAGTTTAGGATTCAGCTCTACTTAAGATTTGTCTTTTAATAAGTCATACATACGCTGAAATGACTCTTCACCCAACTCCCATATTCCATATAAACAGACTGAAATTCTACATATTTGGAGGGAAAGTGAGTAGTTAAGCATGTTGATGCTTGTATATACAAACACCCATTTCATCCCTGTACTGGAAAATATAGCTGAACTTAATTTTTGTATGGAATTTGAAAAAAGTTTAACAGCCCTGATTGTTTTCTGTGGTAATCAGTGTGAACCTGGAAAAATTACATGCCTTCTTAGAGAAAAGAATCAGTCCACATTTCCTGGGAAAAAAAAAATCCTTCCAACTGCTGTTCAGAAGAGTGCTACAAGACACATACATGACCTCATGAGCAGAGGGCGGAGAGGAGAACCTCCCACATTATGACCAGCGATAATAATAATAGTAATAAAATCTCAAAGAGACAGAGGTTCACAGATTTGCAAACCTAAAAAGCTGTGTTCTGCTTTAAACCACCTCAGCCCATGCCAGGTTTATGAACATTAGAAAGTTAACTGGAAAGGAACACTGAAGCCCATTAACCTGCATGCGGGCCAGCCAGTCTGCCCTCACGGACTAAAGGTGCAGTCATACCTGAACAGCTCAGAATTAACTTTGCCCTTTTAGGCTACATGGAGAGTCCTGTCACTGGCTCCCTGTCTGTTCTTACATAAAATAAAACTCCAGATAAAGATAAAAAAGATAAAACTCCAGTGGGGCCTGGTGCTGGCACAGGGGGTCTCAGGTAAGTGGTGTGATTTTTCAGAATCTCTTTTGGGAGTAGTCATGCAGGTGAAATAGCTGGTACTTATGATTACGCTATTTCTATGCATGTGTATTCATCTTGGTATCTGAAGTTATGAATATTAGCTATGTTTACTACATGCTTGCTCCTGTGGTAACGCCCACAAGATATTGATCCAGCTCATGAAGGGAAAGTTGAATGGACACTGAGCTCACAATGAACCCTGAAAAATGCCTGTCTACACTTAATGGACTTTTGGTGAATGTTCTAATAAGAATATGGGTGGGGGTGATGGACATGTAACTTTCCCATGTGACTCCAAACACCATCTTTCACAGTGAGAACAGATTTCCCTTTACTTGCCCCTTGACAGAAGCTAAAAGGCCCTGGCCTCGAAACCTCCCCATTTTACCTCTTTTCTGCTCCACCCTCTGGACTATGAGCATATACTAATGGGAGCATTCTAACCAAGGGACTGAGGACTTGAAGGTAGTCTGGAGCCTTCATATTTCCTTGACCCATTGTGGGGCATTGCACTCCACATGATTTTATAAAAAATATGCTAATGAGTATAAATATAATGTAAGTGGAATATGCTTCCTGCAAAATGTCTCTTGTAAGGTATCATTACAAAGCTTATAATCTACTGAGTGTGGTCATCCTATTTGTCTAAATGCATCACTCTTCAGAATTGTGCTTCAATTTAAAGTGGTATCCTGGATAGAGATGGGTTTAAACAAATTCTTACATGCTTTCATGAATCAAGGCCTAACAAATTGTACTAGGGTCCCCCTGAAATCATTTCCATCCTTGAAAATCATCCACAGACCTGCCATCTCCCTTAAGCAATTTGGAACATCCCAACCCTGCACTGCTGTGGGATTTTACATTACAGTCTTTGCAACAGATTTCCCACACTTATATATTACTGAGCTGTGTGCCTGAGTGCACTATATCTTACCTGAGAAACAACAGGTCCTCCACCAATTAGAGAGTGTGAGACTGAGATTTTCAAAGGAACCCAAAGTTGTGAAGTTCCAGCTCCCTTGGGATTTGAGTATTTGCCTTGCTTAAGACCTTTTAAAAAATCCACCCTGCTGCATAAACACAGCCGCAAAGCAGAGATTTTAAGGTCTATGTACTGTTGTTTTTTTATTATTTTATCCAGCATTTCCACAGAAACGTTAGTTTGACATTTTTATCTATATTATTGCCTATTTATAGTGGGTGTTGAAAATAATAGGAATGGTAATACTAAGAAGAAGAGTGATAGAACACTTCTATGCAACTGAATTGTTTTATTCATATCATTAGTCCCACTCAAAGCAAGGCAAGTACTCTCAGTTGCAGAGGCCTATAAACACCTGCAGGATTATAACCCTAACCTGTAGATTCTTTCAGGGTGCCGACTGTCCATTCTTACTGTATGACTTAGCCCAGAAGTCCGAATAACTGAATTCTGCTAAAACATTCTAAGCAGGCTAGGCGGGGATCCACACCCAACTCCCATTCATTTTAAGGTAGTAATCTAATAATAATTCTGTCTCGTAGTCCAGCATTTCAAGGAAGAATTTCAAACATAGGGGCTGGAATTAGGGGTTCTGGCTTGAAGGTGGTTCCTTTATATATAGAGTTTACAGTTTGGCTCAATGTCTCGCAGAACCCCCACTATAAAAACTGTTCCAGCACCCCTGGTTTCAAATGAATATTTGCTCCCCATGTAAGATCTGATCCGATGTCAATCGCAGTCAAGGCCACATCCCCTCTGATTTCAGGGAGGCTTGGGTCCGAACGTTACACACATTCCCCCTTCCTTCTCCTGGAATTGGAGGGCAAGACATTTGATTGCTCAGGGAAGGAGTTTGTGTCTCTTATAAGGAGCGGGATATCCAAATAGGGGTGACACTTTCCTGTTTAAATCTGTCCCTCTCTCTGTCCAGGCTGCACTTAGAGAAACCATCCACAGCCCCCTGGGTCTGTGCAGTTACCAACTGATCCCCTGAGACCTTTTCGCTCCAACTCCAGGGAAAATGAGACTTTGGCTCCATTTAGTGTTCCTTGTAGCAGCTCGGGAAGGTATCTTCTCCCCTGGGAACCACTGGCAGGGCAAGGGAGCAGTCTATTATCGCTATTACTATCAATATGATTTACAATATCTTTCTATTCCCAGGTGCCTGGTCGCAGATCCAGATCCCAGAGTCCCAAACTTATGTGCAAAAGTCTGGAGACTCCCTCCACTTTTCCTGCAAACCCACCGGGTTTCTCCTTCAGCAGCTACAGGATGAGCTGGGTCAGACAGGCCCCTGGGAAGGGACTGGAGTGGATCAGGGAAATACACCCAACTTCTACTACCATCAACTATGCACAGACCTTCAAGGGACACTTCACCATCTCCAGGAACAGCCCCACCAACCTGCTGTATCTGCAAATGACCAGCCTGAAATCCTAGGACACCGGTCAGTATTCCCTGTTCTGTTCATTCCCTCTTGGGCACCTGGCATTGGCTACTGTTGGAAGACAGGACACTGGGCTAGATGGACCTTTGGTATGACCCAGTCTGGCCGTTCTTATGTTCTTAAAATTTGTGGCGGACCGACACTAGGATTTTGTACACCATAATTTTGTTGCTGTTTGCGCAGACCACTGAATGGTGCTTCTGCAACACATCGTCTGTCCTGAACAATTAAAGACTGAACTGCAGTGCATAAACACATGCACTAGGGGACTAGATAAAGCTTTGGTTTTGCTTCCTGACTAATTTCAGGATCCTTCCTCTAGACCCGGTGGATCAACCTGAATTCTGCTGTTTAGGATCCTGCCCAAAGAAAAGACCAGACCACAAGAATATCTGGCATACCCACAAGTCTTTGCATTGAGGGGGAACCAAGGTGAAAATCTGAAATAGAGACAGCTGCCAAATCCAGCTGCCTATTTATAGCCTCTATTCTCCACGTGGCTAATTCAATCTCGGCATTTTAAGGCCCCCGTCAATGCTGCATTTAGGATTCCTTAGTGAATCTTAAGGTAGAGAAATATAATTCCCATTGTGCAAATCAGGAACAGTTTAAGTGAGCTGGGAGCCCAAGGCCAACTTTCGATAGTGACTTAAATTTAGGAGCCTAAATCCCAGAGACAGTGATTAGGATTTCGGTTCCCAAGTCATTTAGTTATCCCAAATCCGACTCCCTGGGGCTCCTCTGCCAATTCTCGCTGAATAATCTGTGTTGCTGAAAGACAGCACAGCCCCACTGCAGGGCTCATTCTGCACTGAAGATGATGGTGATGATTGAAATGACTGCAGCTTCCTTTCTTGCTTTCTCTCTTTTCTGCTCACTCCATTCTTCCTCAGTTTCTGCTTTGACAGCCCATTTCCGAAGCTATTCAGGACCGGGTTCCAAAATTGTGCTGGACTCCACACAAACACGTGGGACCGGATCCGATGTAGCTCCAAGCCACTCAAAAATCCCCTTGGGTTTCAATGGGATTTGGGTCAGGGCGCTACACACATTTACCCCCCTCTCCTGGAATCGGAGGGGAAGAAATGAGATCAGCAAGGGAAGGAGTTTGTGTGTGTTATAATGGGCGGGATATGCAAATCAGGGGGACAGTTTCCTGTTTAAATCTGATCCTCCCTCTGCCCAGGCTGCACCCAGAGAGACAATCTGCAGCCCCCTGGGTCTGTGCAGTGACCAGCCAGTCCCCTGAGAACTTTCACCTCCAGCACCAGGGAAAATGAGATTTTGGCTCCAGTTAGTGTTCCTTGCAGTGGCTTTGGAAGGTATTTCCTCCCCTCACACCCATTGGCGAGGCAGGGGAACAGTCTATTGTTGCTCTTAATACTAATGATAATTACATTATGTTTCTATTCCTAGGTGTCCGGTCCCAGGTGCAGCTGGTGGAGTCCGGAGGGGATGTGAAAAAGCCCGGAGACTCTCTCCGCCTCTCCTGCAAAGCCTCCGGCTTCACCTTCAGCAGCTCCTGGATGAGCTGGGTCAGACAGGCCCCTGGGAAGGGACTGGAGTGGATTGGGGAAATACACCCAACTTCAACTACCATCAACTATGCACAGCCCTTCAAGGGACGCTTCACCATCTCCAGGGACAACTCCAACAACCTGCTGTATCTGCAGATGACCGGCCTGAAATCCGAGGACACCGCCCGGTATTGCTGTGCTAGGCACACAGTGAGCAGAAAGCTATTAAGCAGGAAGCAAAAACCCAGCTGAAATGGTAACAACTCTACCAACACTCTGCAGAGGGCAGCAGTGAATTAAAATTAAATACTGTTATAGTAAATTTTTTAAGGAGTCAATATTAAAGGGCATGTTTGTGCACATATCAGCATGTAAGTATTTAGGGATTTCTATGTGTTTTAGGAACATGAGACAAATATTCTTTCAGATCTTGAATAGCCACGGGCATTACTGAGAATTTAGTGTGAAGTTAAATCCATGGCACTATGAATTGTGCTGAAATGGATAAGGTGTCCTGCACAGAGATGGGGTTAAGCAAATGCCTAAGTGCTTCCCTGAATGAAGACCTAAGAAATTGGTCTAGGGTCTAGATGAAATCACTAATTAATTTGCATCCTTGAAAATCATCCCCTGCCCTACTATCTCCCTTAAACTCTTTGGAATATCCCAACCCCAGACTGCTGTGGGAGTTTACATAACAATATTTGCAAGAGATTGCCCACACTTAAATATTGCTGAGCTGGGCCTCTGAGCACCCTGTACCCTGCCTGAGAAACAGTAGGTCCTCAACCCATTAGAGAGTTTCCTCCCGGTTTTCAAAGGAACCCAAAGCTGTGAGGTTTCCAACTCCCATGGGATTTGAGAATTTAAACTGCTTAAGTTAAGACCCTTTAAAAACTCCTCCCATATCAGAATGCATAAACACAGGGGCGGGGCTGAGCTTCTCAGGTCTGTGTATTATTGTTATTTTTTACCCAGCGTTCCCACGGAGACTTTCATTTAGCTTGCTGACACTTTTATCTGTATAATTCCCTATGTACAGTGGGGGTTGAAAACAATATTGACACCACGACGACGACGACGACGAGTGATACAACACTTCTGGGTAACTGAGTTTCTTACAGTTAGCCCCACTCAGAGCAGTGGGAGTTACTGTGTCAATCACAGTTACACACGGGCGTACAGACACCTGCCGGGTTATACTCCTAGGCTGGAGATTCTTTCAGGGTACCGCCTGTCCATTTTCACCATATGATTTAGCAGAGTTTAGCTCTGAGCTACAACAGTCAAAGCAGGCTGGGGGTATCCACACCCAACTCCCATTCATTTTAAGGTGCTAATCTAATCATAATTCTGTCTTGTCGTCCAGCAGTGCAAAAAAGAGTTTCAAACATAGGTGGTGGAACTAGAGGTGCTGCTTCAAGCCTGGCTTGAAGTGGTTTCCATCATATACAGGGTTTCCAGTTTGGTTCAATGTCTCTCAGCATCCGCACTATGCAAATTGTTCCAGAACCCCTGCTTTCAAAGGCTTGCCTCCTTCTTCTTAGAGAAGAAGAAAAAGACGGTTTCAGACATTAGTAATAGTACTAACCCTTAGCATTTATAGAGAGATTTCCAT
Source organism: Eretmochelys imbricata (assembly GCF_965152235.1). Lineage (NCBI taxonomy): Eukaryota > Metazoa > Chordata > Testudines > Cheloniidae > Eretmochelys > Eretmochelys imbricata. Next base: position 39,770,749 of record NC_135584.1, on the reverse strand, counting down.
CAGGAGGTCTCAGAGCACTTCACAAAGGAGGGTCAGGTCAGGGTGTCTATCCCAAATTTACAGAGAGAAGTGACGTATCCAAGCAACCCTGCAGAACAAAGAAGAAAAAGCCCGTGTCCCATGGCCCAGTCTAGTGCTCTGTGCTCTAGGACACAGTGGCAAGGAACTCACAAACTGAGAACAGACAGAGCTCAGTGGCAGGTGAACAATCAATGGTGCATTTTGTCTGTCAGAGGCAGTGAGCATCCCTGGAGAGATCAGAGAGATTCTAACTCTCCTTCTCCAGCTGAATATCTTCTTCCTCTGAACCCGTCTCCCGGTGGCCTGAGTTTAATGAGGGTTGCGGTCTGTTGTGTGTTTTTTAAAGAGGGAAGATGCAAATTCAGTGTCTCGGAGCCCAGCATAAAATGGTGTCTTCTGGTTGGCAGAGTATGAAAAGAGAGCAGGCCAAGATCTTGGCATCTTTGCAGTAACCGTCAGAAACTCCTCCAGCGTCAGCAGCAGGATAATGTGGCTGAATCTTCTCTTTGCCCTACCAGCCCTTCCAGGTAATTCTCCCCTCCCTTGCCCCCAACATTGGCTGGAGACTCCAGGGAAGGTTATACATTCCTTCCCCAACCCAAAGCGCAGTGAAGTGAATGGGCATCTTTCCAACGGCTTCTGTGAGCTTTGGCTCAGGTCTTGTATTAACATGATTCTTAATAGCCTTTTTCCTTCTTCTTTTCCCCCTAGATGTGCGGTCCCAGGTTCTTCTGGTGGAGTCTGGAGGTGGAATTCAGAAGCCGGGGGGATCTCTCCTCGTCTCCTGCAAAGCCTCCAGGTTCACCTTCAGCAGTTACCACATGAGCTGGGTCTGTCAGGCGCCCGGGAAGGGCCTGGAGTGGGGCTCACGGATATACAACCCTGCTAATAGCTACTGCATGTTTGACAGCGATGTGGTTAAAGGGCCGTTCACCATCTCCAGAGACGACTCCAGCAGCCTGGTGTATCTGCAGATGAACAGCCTGAAAGCGGAGGACACCGCCCGGTATCACTGTGTGAGAGACACAGCGATCAGGACCAGCTGCAGTGAATACAGAAACCTCCTCCTCGAATCCAACCAGCTCCCAGAGCCCGCAAAGAGCCACAGACACAGACACAGCAGAGCAGTTTAGACACCAAGAAACCGCCAATAATGGATCTGGGCTTCAGTCATCTCAAAATGCGCTTTGGCAATTAAAGACTCACTGTGCTGAGAGAATAGAGAGGACTTTACTTCGTGGTTGGCAATGCAGAACTAGAATCCATCTCAGTTGCTATTGATCATTAGCTTTCTGCCCTTCGACCTGCCTTGTGAACATGAACTAAGAGGAAGAAATGCCAGAGACATTATTTAAAGAGTCTGTTTGCCAGAAGCTGGGAATGGGTGACAGGGGATGGGTCACTGGATGATTCCCTGTTCTGTTCATTCCCTCTGGAGCACCTGGCATTGGCCACTGTCGGGAGACAGGACACTGGGCTAGATGGACCTTTGGTCTAACCCAGTCTGGCCGCTCTTATGTTCTTAACGCTCGTGGTGGAACCTCCCTAAAATTTTACACACCATAGTTTCGTCACGATTTGCACAGACCTGCAGACCGCTGAATGGTCTTTTGCAGAGCATTGTCTACCCTGAACAATTAAAGACTGAACTGCAATGCACAAGCACATGAGCTGAGGGACTAGTTAAAGGTTTGGTTTTGCTTCCGGAGTAATTCCAGGATTCTTCCTATACACCTGGTGGATCAACCTGAATCCAGCTGTTTAGGATCCTGCCCAAAGAAAAGACCAAACCACAAGAATATCTGGCATACCCACAAGTCTTTGCAGTAAGGGGGAACCAAGGTGAAAAGCTGAAATAGAGACAGCTGCCAAATCCGGTTGCCTATTAATAGCCTCTGTTCTCCACTTGGCTAATTCAAAGTCGGTATTTTAAGGCCCTCATCAACACTGCATTTAGGATTCATTAGTGAATCTTAAAGTAGAGAAATATAATTCCTGTTGGGTAAATCTGGAACAGCTTAAGTGATCTGGGAGCCCAAGTCCAGCTCTTGACAGTGACTTAAATTTCAGAGCCTAAATCCCAGAGACAGTGATTAGGATTTAGGTTCCCAAATCATTTAGTTACCCCAAACCGACTCCATGGGGCTCCTCTGCCAATTCTCGCTGAATAATCTGTGTTGCATAAAGACATCACAGCCCCACTCCCTCAGTGCCCCACTGACGCTGCAGGGGTCATTCTGCACTGAAGATGATGGTGATGATTGAAAGGACTGCAGCTTCCTTTCTCGCTTTCTCTCTTTTCTGCTCACTCCCTTCGTCCTCTGATTCTGCTTTGACAGCCCCTTTCTGGAGCCATTCAGGACCAAGTTCCCATTGCGCTGGCTCCATACAAACACATGGGACCTGACCCAATGTAGATCCAAGCCACTCAAAAATCCCCTTGGGTTTCAATGGGATTTGGGTCAGACAGCTACACACATTCCCCCCTCCTGGAATCGGAGGACAAGAAAGGAGATCTCTGCAGGGAAGGAGTTTATTACGAGCGGGATATGTAAACCAGGGTGACAGTTTCCTCTTTAAATCTGTGCCTCTCTTAGCCCAGGCTACACCCGGAGAGACGATCCTCAGCTCCCTGAGTCTGTGCAGTGACCAACCAGTCCCCTGAGAATGTTCCCCTCCAACATGCGGGAAAATGAGATTTTGGCTCCAGTTAGTGTTCCTTGCAGTGGCTTTGGAAGGTATTTTCTCCCCTCATACGCATTGACGGGGCAGGGGAACTGTCTATTATTGCTCTGAATATTAATGTGATGTATAATATCTTTCTATTCCCAGGTGCCCTGTCCCAGGTGCAGCTGGTGGAGTCCGGAGGGGATGTGAAGAAGCCCGGAGACTCTCTCCGCCTCTCCTGCAAAGCCTCCGGGTTCTCCTTCAGCAGCTATCACATGAGCTGAGTCGAACGGGCTCCCAGAAAGGGGCTGGAGTGGGTCTTACTCATTTATTATGATGGGAGGCAACGGTATTACGCAGACTCAGTGAAAGGCCGATTCACCATCTCCAGGGACAACCCCAACAACCTGCTGTATCTGCAAATGACCGGCCTGAGGGCCGAAGACACTGCCCCGTATCACTGTGCGAGAGACACAGGGCGGGGAAGCCGATCTGAGGTCAGACAAAAACCTGCCCTGGCTGTCTAAGGACAAAAAGAACGAGGAGGACTTGTGGCACCTTAAAGACTAACAAATTTATTTGAGCATAAGCTTTCGTGGGCTAAAACCCACTGTCTCCGATGCATGGAGTGGAAAATACAGTATATTGACACACAGAGAACATGAGAAAGTGGGTGTTGCCATACTCTCCGCTGGGGGCGCTGCAGCTCTGTATCTCACAGCGCAGAGACAGTGAGCGTGAAAACTCCTGTCCTCAGGGTCTTTCCGTGGCTCTCGCACACACAAATGCAGACACAGACACACCGCACTGTAAGAAAAGGGTCAGGCCTCCAATTTCCCTTCCCCCAATACACTCCCTGCTCCTCACTGCGCTGCTCCCCGCCTTTCCTCACCCCACTCCACCTCCTAATACCCCAGACTGAGAGAACCAACATTAAAGTGTATGAAAAAACATTATTTAACCCCCCAACTCCTTTAACAGCCAGGCTGAGGATTTCCAAGCTGCCCTACAGATATGGACACATCATTCCAATTATAATCCTTCAGGGACTTTAGAAAACCTCAGCCTCTGGGATTCAGGAGACTCAAGTCCCTGCTTTAGTGAGTCTTGTATTACTGATAGCTAGTGCAACAACCTTGCAACTCCCACGTCCCCTTGGGAGCTTCGCCCTTAATATATAAATTCAGAGACCCATCCCTAAAAAGTTCATCTTATATAACTACACTTTTACAAAACAATCTCTGCAAAGGGTCACCCATCCCTAAAGGAAACGGAGCCTGGCATCTGAGCGCACTGCCTCTCACCTGGGAGATAACACTCACTGCCTGACTGAGCAGCGTCCCGCACCATGGAGACTCTTGGGCTGCGGCTCTCACAACAACAGAGGGGATCCTGACCCACACATTGCCCTATTTAAGGTGCTGGCAGAATAATAATAAATAATAATTCGGTCTTCTAGTCCATCATTGATAGAAAGAGTTTAATAGACTTTCTCCAATTCTCCAAGAAGAAGTTTTCAGACATGAGCAGTAATAACAACCCCTAGCTATTCTGTAGTGGCTTTCATTCATAAACCTCAAAGCACTGAGAAAGGAAGCTGAATTTCATTTCCCCCACACTTCAGAGAAATACAAATTCAGGCATCAGGAGTGTAATTTCTTGCCCAAGGTCACCCATCAGACGAGTAACAAAGTCAGGAATAAACCGCTGGATTCTCGAGTACCAGGATAATGTGCCCACCACACAAGATCATGCTGCTCCAAGGGTCTCACAAGAACAGAGGGACAAGCAGACAGAACGTAGTGGAAGCTTCAAGCTGTCAGGGGATAGGAGGGAAGGTTCTCTCATGGATCAGTAACTGGCTAAAAGACAGGAAACAAAGGGTAGGAATAAATGGTCAGTTTTCAGAATGGGAAGGGGTAAATAGTGATGTCCCCCAGGGCTCTGTACTGAGCCCAGTTCTATTCAGCACATTCATAAATGTTCTGGAAAAGGGAGTAAACAGTGAGGTGGCAACCTTTGCAGATGGTACAAAACTACTCAAGATAGTTAAGACCCAGGCAGACTGCGAAGAGCTACAAAAGCAGTGGTCACCCCCTAGTCGATCACGATCAACTGGTCGATCCTAGAGGATCTTCCAGTTGATTGCAATCTCCGGCAGCACAGCGGGTTGCCACAAAGACAGACTCCCTGCCTACCTCTGCCCCACGCCGCTCCCAGAAGCGGCCAGCATGGCCCGTGGCCCAGGAGGTGGGGGGGCAGGGGGAATCTCCCTCCGCACACTGCTCCTACCTGCAAGCACCAACTCCGCAGCTCCCATTTGTTGGGAATGGGGAGCTGTGGCCAACAGGGCAGTGCTTGCAGAGAGGGGCAACATGCGGAGCCATGTGCCACCCCCCTTACCCCCACCCCAGGGACCACAGGAGTGTGTTGGCCATTTCCAGGAGTAGTGTGGGGCCCAGGTAGGCAGGGAGCCTGCCTTAGCTGCTGGGGGTAAATGCTGCCTGACAGGAGTCTGCACTCCAAGCCCCAGCCCTGAGCTCCCTCCTGGAGCCAGCACCCCATGACCTAGGTATGGGCAAACTATGGCCCGGGGGCCGCATCCGGCCCTTCAGACATTTTAATCTGGACATTGAGCTCCTGCCAGGAAATGGGGTGTGCCATGGCTTCATGTGGCTCCTGGAAGCAGCAGCATGTTCCCCCTCTGGCCCCCATGAGTAGAGATAGCCAGGGGGTTCCACACACTGCCCCTGCTCCAAACAGTGCCCATGAAGCTCTCATTGGCTGGCAACCATGGCCAATGGGAGCTGCAGGGGCGGCGCCTGTGGATGGGGCAGCGTGCAGACCCACCTGGCTGCACCTTCGCTTAGGAGATGGAGACTGGACATGCCGCTGCTTCTGGGAGATGCTTGAGGTAAGCACCACCTGGAGCCTGCACCCCTCACTGCCTGCAGCATCCCAACCCTCTGCCCCATCCTAGATACCCCTCCCACACTCCAAACACCTCAGTCCCACCCTCCTGCAACCCAGAGACTGCACCCCCAGCTGGAGCCCTCACCCCCCCTCCCACACCCTGAACTCCTCATTTCTGGCCCCACCCCAGAGCCCAGCACCTACAGCCGGAGCACTCACCCCCTCCTGCATCCCAACCCCAATTTCATGAGCATTCGTGGCCCATCATACAATTTCCATACCCAAATATGGGCCCGGGACAAAATATTTGCCCACCCCTGCCATACCCCCTCGTACACCCCAAGCTCCTGCCCTAACTCCGCTTTCCATGTCCCATCCTCAGGCTCAAAGGGTACTGACTGGTGCTTTGATGAGCCAATGTCCTTACTAATCGTCTGCAAGATCCTTCATTCTTTACTCTCACCACCGGTCCCAGTTAAATCAATGGGGTTACACACACGGGGAATAAAGCCCACAGGATATCATTATTTCATGCCTGCATACGGATCTGCACAGGAATATTTCGCTAGTCTTATTGCTCACTGGGATGTGTCATTCAATCAGAATTGCTGATCCTCTGTAGGAATCATCCTCATTAGCTCTGGCTCTATGATAACTCCCTTCCCTGTTTTGCAAAAACCTTCATGGAAATTTCAAGCCATCGCGGCAGAATTGTTGGGACTCAGGTGTGTGTACACAAGGCGTCACACAGTGAACAGGGGACTAACCAGCCGGTGGTTCTGGGTTTGTTCGTTTGTTTCTCTGACTTTCATGGGCTTCCCATCAGTCTGTAGCAGGGCTGGAGTATTTACAGCGCACTGCCCACAACAACGCATCATGACTCAAGTTACCCAGCACAGAAACCAGTCACATTTCCCATGGTAAGGAGAATCCACCCGACGTATGGCTGGAAATCTTCCGGCGCGGTACTGAAAACACCCCCGGTCATTGCCATGATCTTAGGAGCAGGACCAGGTGAAGAGACACTCCTCTGTTTTAGGCCCTCTCATGGCCACATCACATGGCATCTGGGGACCTCCTGATCTTTCATGAGTTTGTCCTCAAAAACAGCGCTGTGAGGCAGGAAAGGGCTGGAGTGTCCGAGGTGCGGGTGGGGGCCTGAAACACAAGGGGACACGTTCCACTTGCCCAGGGTAACCCAGGGAGTCTGTGGAGGAAAAGGAGGATGGATCCCCATGCCCATAACCCCAGCCTGGATCCCGAACCACTGACGTCTGACTGCGCCTCCCTGAATCCCCAAAACAAGGTTTTCAGAGGGCGCTCTTAGGGAGCTTGTCTCTCTTATAAGGAGGGGGATATGCAAATAGGAGTGACAGGTTCCTGTTTAAATCTGTCCCTCTCTATGGCCAGGCTGCAGCCGGAGGGACAATCCGCAGCTCCTGGGTCTCTGCAGTTGCCGGCCAATCGCCTGAAAACTTTCCCCAACAACAATGCGGAAAATGACACTTTGGCTCCATTTGGTTTTCTTTGCAGTGGCTCTGGAAGGTAATTTATCCCCCATTAATACACAGGAGGGGTCGGGTGTCTGGGACTATTGCGGCTGATATCGATGTAAGGTGGGACACTTCTTTCTTCTGTCGTCTCCCATCGACTGATGTACAAAGTGCCCCGTGTGGCTGGTTCTCCCACTGTTCCCTGTTCACTTGCCATTGAACCCGGGGCTAATGGCTGGTTTCATGTGGTGACTGAGCTTTAATTCCAATCTGCCATTTCCCTTCTCCCGCAGGGGCCCGCTCGCAGGTGGTTCTGACCCAGTCGGGGCCAGCGCTGAAGAAGCCCGGAGAGTCCCAGAAACTGCAATGTGCCACCAGAGGGTTCACTCTTAGCAGCTCCTGGATGGGCTGGATCAGACAGGAGCCGGGACAGGGGCTGGAGTGGCTGGCTGACTATTACAGTGAGGGAAGCAAGTACTACGCCTCCTCCGTCCAGGGCCGGTTCACAGCCTCCAAGGACAGCACCAACTTCTCCCTGCAAATGACCGGCCTGAGAGCGGAGGACACCGCCGTGTATTACTGCACCAGACACACAGCGAGGGGAAGCGAGTCTGAGCTCAGCCAAAAACCTCCCCCTGCAGTAACAGCGCGACGTGTCCGCTGCTGAGGGCACGAACCAGCCCCCGACTGCCCGGGACAGGCGATGAGAGCAGCCCGGAGAAAGTATCCGAGGCTAGAAATACTTGCAGACTGGTGCAGTTTCAGAATCGGTTTGACTCACTCCCCCTGGAACCCCTCTGAGCATCAGACAGGGTGCTGGAAAGATTTATTCTCTCTCCCTTTTTCTTCGATTCCAGACACACAAAGCTGTAGCTCACGAAAGCTTATGCTCAAATAAATTGGTTAGTCTCTAAGGTGCCACAAGTCCTCCTTTTCTTTTTACAAACAAAACAGTGATGCATGCAGAAAAATACACAAACACACATAAGCACATACAGGCAATCACTGCTGCACAAAAACACAAACAGAGACAGCATGGAAACACACATACAAACACATAAATATACACAATCACTCAAAAAACAAACACACACCTGAACACAAAAAGCAAGCTCAGAGAAACAAACAAACTCTTCCTTACACCAATATATACACATAAACACACACACAAACAGATTAGTCTTTTAACACACAGAAAACTCTCACACAAACACATATAAACACAAACACACAAAAAGCTGTCCCGTTGAAGTCATGCACTAGACTCATGGGACCTGGGTTCTGTTATCACCTCTACCAGGGAATTACTGGGCGACCTTGGGCCTGTCACTTTACCCCCACCTCCCCAGTCGCAGGATAAGGTCTGGTCGTTTTAAGGTTAAGATAA